>NC_091558.1:13702797-13705297 GCF_042767895.1 Penaeus vannamei | reverse complement strand
AATTTTTGAAACTATATGAATCTTGGAAGGTAGAAGAATGAGAGAAAATATGGGTTCTGTATATGAGGAAAATAGTGTATTGTTAAATAGTCCTAGTTGGAACTAATATTAGAAGTGAAATAAAGCAGACATTGTGAATGAAATGACATTACAGTAGGGAACACCTCATATGTTCAGATTCTTTTCAAATCCTTCAGAATATTCAGCAGCAAGTAATCAGAAAACAGTTTCCATGTCACATATGATTTTATATAATTTTTATCCTTGGATTTATAACTAGATTCACTTTTATGAGATACTGTAATTGCAAGTTTTAGCATTATTATTATGTATACTAAATTTTAGGTATATGATTTAGGAATATTATGCAATGTTATTCTCTACGTCAAGAAATATGTGAAAATTACTGAAATACCTGCAGTGACTCAAACAATAAGTGTGGTTTATGTACAGCTGGCAGTTTGGCACAGGACAACAAATATCCACCAAGTGTATTTTGGCAAGAGAGGGCATGGACTATATCCTTATTTGATAACAAATTCTAAGGAGTTTAGTAATCTCTGTCTTGCCAGAATGTATGTGGTGGAAATTTGTTGGCCTTTCCTAGAGCACCAAAGATACATTGTCCATGGCAATTGCTTGAATCACTCCAGGTGTTTCTGTATGTTTTACTTTGAAATTTCATTCTATAAATTACAGATCACAGAAAGTTGCAAGTGGATTTAGATAGAAGACAGGTCATTCATTGTGAGGAAAAATGTTCAGGTTTGGAAGGCAATGTGAATGTAATAGTAACATCTGTGTAAAATGCCTTAAGGTTGCTGCATCTGCATTTTACTTTCACTACTTCACGCAGAAAATATTCATTTGATTGGACTGTGTAGGATTTAGAAAAACAAAATCTAAAGCACTACTGAAAGTAAATTTTTGTGTAATACAATATCACATAATTGTTTTTTGAGTAGCTTGTGGATACTCTATTTAAGGAAGTAATTTATAGTGGTCTGTTTGCCAGTAAGCAGTTATTTTATTAAATTTATGATTATTTTTAATGATGGCTTTGAGATAAAGTTCAAGATTAATGTATTTTTGGACCTATTCATATTAAAAGAAAGACAAGAAATCAGTGATCTGTTGTGAAATGTTAATATTTTTGTAGGATATGAAATATTAGGTAGGCAAAATGGAAAATGTTTTTTGAAACAGTAAGAAAAAAAGAATTAGTGTAGTGTTGCACATTCCAAATATTCATAGACATGTATTTTAAGTATTACCCAATTGATTATGTTAGCTGAGTTTATTATTGTAATACTGAGCATGCTTAAACAAAGGCTTTCAGTTACTCAATATATACAATGAAGAAACTGGTCAGAAGATATGTTAAAAAGTATTGTAATTTTAACTTTGCAGGTTTTGTCTCATTGAAGTTGTTGGAAGGATTTTAGAAAAAAGAATTTACATTCTACATCTTCATAAGTTTGCTGCAAAAAATTGAGACCTTCATGATGGCTTCGACCCTCACATCTGAGAAGAGAGAATATTATGAGGAGCAGGAGAGGTAAGTACATAATGTAATTATTGATTTTTTTTATTAAGAATTGCCTCTATCAGGTAACAATATTTTGCTGAATATTTTATATTTCATTTCCTTTATCACTGGTAAATGAATTCTTTACTTTTGAACATTATGCTGTGTTGGAAAAATATGGGAATGGTTGGATGATCATTCAGTTGGATGAATGGAGAGTCATGAATAAATTTGCTTGCTTATGATATAGATATAGTCATTTGCAACAAGCAGTATATATTTAAAAAATCTACATATAGGTACATAAATGCAAAGATTAAAATAAAGATGTTAGTACTGACTGAATAGACTGTGAATGGAGGAATTTGCAAATAATTTAGAAAATGAGTTGAGTATATAAATTGATACAGTTTTTTGTTTGGCATATATATCTGTGCTTACAGAACATTAACTAGTGCTTAGTAAAAAAAAAGAAACAAGGAAAGATGTGAAACATTTGCTCAGATGTTGTTGGCTTTGAATTTCATTAGTTGGCAAATTATCAAATGTCTTGACAGACTGACCTCATAAGATGGAGCCAGTTGCACTCTCAATAGAATTGCAAGAGTGTTTCAGATGTCTTAAGGTCTGCACTTAGCTCATACAACCAGCTTTATCTTAGTGGTAAGAGGCCATTAGCATCAGGAGTCATGTCGTGAACAAGATGCTATCGGAGAGATCAAGATGTGGCCTTAGGAGGATAATGATAAGGAAGTGTTTTTCAGCTTATTTGTACTTTGATTTTCTTTTTTTGTGAAATAGATTAGATATGTTAAATCATGTTTTGATTGTGTAATTATAGATAACTCATTCTGAGTGTGACTTGTATGTCTTGTATTTTTTGTAAGGGCTTTATTACACTCTTTTGCATTAATTAATAGTAAACCAGCCTTGTGATATCTTTCTTTCTTATAAGCATGTCATGACTTGTGC
>NC_091558.1:13672797-13695297 GCF_042767895.1 Penaeus vannamei | reverse complement strand
CGAGGAGATATTTAGACCGAGTATTCTTGGGTTCCTGGTCAGGTTCTCTCTCGCGCGCGCGAACGTTAGAAGAAAAGAAACGTAAAAGAAGATGATGAAGGAAAAAAAATGAAATTGAAAATGTGCTATTCAACTCGGGGGGGGGGGGGGGTCTAAAAGAAAAGAAACATAGAAGAAGAAGAAAGATAAAAAATGAAGTTGAAAATGCTATTCAACTCAGGGGGGGGGGGTGAGGGGGATCTAAAACAAAGATAAGAAACATAGAAGATGATGAAGGAAAAAAAATGAAATTGAAAATGTGCTATTCAACTCGGGTGGGGTGGGGTGGGGTGGGGGGTCTAAAAGAAAAGAAGCATAGAAGAAGAAGACGAAGAAAGAAAAAAAATGAAGTTGAAAATGTGCTTTTCAACTCGGGGGGGGGGGGGTCTAAATGAAAAAGAAACAGAAAATTAAAGAAAAAAAAGAAATGAAAATGTGCTATTCAACTGGGGGGTGGGGGGATCTAAAAGAAAAAGAAACAAGAAAATGAAAGAAAAAAAAAAAAACATTGAAATCGAAAATGTGCTATTGAACTCGGGGGAGAGGGGGTGATCTTGCGACGGTGACAGAGTTGCCATGTCCAGTTGCAAGTGCCAGTGCCAGTGCCAGACGCGTCACTGTCACCCGGGATGATTTAGGGAGATGGCACGGCGGTCGAAAGTGTGTCAGAAGTTCAAGTGGGAAGCTATGGAAAGGAGAGGGTGGGTGGGTGGGGGGGGTGATGACTTAGAGGTCGCTGGGCTAAATATGGAGATAGGAAAAGGAGAGAGGGATAAGGAGAAAAAAATAGAAAAAAGAGGGAAAAGGAATAAAAAAATAAGTAGGATGGGGGGGGGGGGGGCGTAGAGGTTGCGGGGTTAAATGCGGAGACAGAAACAAAGGAAAAGGGATAAGGGAGAAAATGGTTTAAGGGAAAAGAAAAAATGTAAAAAAAGGAAGATAATTTAAAAAGGTCGAAGGAAGAAGATTATTTTAGGAGCAGAATACGTAAAAGTAATTTATCTTAAAAAGCCGTGAAGGTAAATTCGAGGACATGAAATAAGAAGAAAGGAATAAGGATAAATATAATAATTAAAAAAATAGATATAAAAGCCAAAAGTTTATCAGAACACCAATAAAAGGAATGAACGATCTCCGCAGTAGTGGTGGGGGGGGGGGGAAGCGTAGGCCTAAGGGTGATGTAGAGTAAAGGTATGTTAAGACAGAGAAGAAACGAAACAAAACAACAAAAGAAAAGAAGACGAAAGTGTGATTTAGAATCAAACAAAAGAGCAGAATAAAAGAAGAGAACACAGAAATGTGAAGATCAAAAGAAAAAGGAAATAAAACAGAAATGTGAAGTAAATCGAAATGGATCAAAAGATAAGAAAAGAAAACAAAAATGTGAACTAAATCACAACAGATCAAAAGAAAAGAAAAGAAAATGTAAATCAAAACAGAACAGGACAGATCGAAAGAAAACAAAAATACGAAGTGAAATAACAAAATAGACCAGAACAAAACAAAAGAAAAAAATAAAAATGTATGTTAATACGGAACTTTAGGAGAGTTTCTTCCAAGCGTATTCTTAGCGTTATACCCGCACCGTAATGTTTACTTTGAATGGATGTGGGACAGCCTCGAAATAAATCTTTTTAGAAAGACTCCTTGAACTATGAACACCTAAGGTTATTCTCATTTTTTTCTCCCATTTTTCCTTTTTTTTCCATTTTCCCCCTTCCCCCCCCCCCCCCCGCTATTTTCTAGAGGGCTTTTCGACACTTAAAGAAGGGGGTGTGGGGGGGGGGTAAGAGGGGACCTTGGCCTGGTAACATAGTGGCCACGCTATTCGCAGACGACGGGGCGCCCCGCACACCTGTTCCGCCCTCTCGCTCCTCTCCTTTGCTTTCATTTTTGTTGGATTTTTCTTTTCTTTGATGTTTTTTTTTTCTTTCTTTTTTTTTTTTTTTTTTTTTTTTTTTTGCTTCCTATTTCTTTTTTTCTTCGTTTTGATGTCCCGTTTTATTTTTTATTTATTTATTCTCCTGCTCGCCCACTTTTGTTGGCTTTTTCTTTTCTTTGATGTTTTTTTTTTGCTTCCTATTTCTTCTTTTTTAGTTTTGGTATCTCGTTTTATTTTTTATTTATTTTCTTGGTCTTTTTATATCTCTTCCTCTTTCTAAGTCTCACTTCGTCCTCATCCTCGTCGTCATCTTCATCTTCATCTTCATCGTTGTTTTTTCCTATTCCTATTTTCCGGATCCTCCTTCCCCTCTTCCATCTCTTCTTCGCTCTCCCTCTTCCACCCCGGTCCCTCCCATGCCGCTTATCTCTTCTTTCTTCTCTCTTTGTTCTTTTCTTCCCCTTTTCCTTCTTCTTCTTTCTTCTTTTCTTCCCCTTTTCCTTCTTCTTTTCTTTCTTCCCTTCTTCCATTTCTTCCCCTCATCCTTCTTCTTTTCTTCCCCCTTTCCTTCTTCTTTTCTTTCTCCTTTTCTTCCCTTTTTCCTTTTTCCTTTCTTCCCCTCATGCTTCGTTTTTTCTGGGCCTCTTCCTTCATTTCTTCCCCTCCTTCTTCTTTTCTTACCTTCTTCCTTGTTCATTTCTTCCCCTCCTTCTTATTCTTTTTCTTATCCTTCTTCCCTCCTTCTTACCTGCTCCATATTTTTCCGTATTTCTCTATTTCCCCTTCCCGTTCTTCCATCCTCCATATCTTCTCTCCAAATCCTACCATCTCCTCTTCCACCTCTTTGTCTCCTTCTTCTCTCCTGTCTCTTCTCCTATCTTGGCACATTCTCTTCTTCCTTATCCCTTTCCCCTTCTTCACTTTTTCCCTTCCCCGCCTTTGCCTACGTTCTCTCCTCTTCCTCCATCTGTCCTCACCTTTCTCCCCTTCCTCCGTCGCTTTCTTCCCTCTTTCGCTCTCTCTCGTTTCTCCGTTCTTCTCACCTCTGACCTCCTCCCCTCTCCTACCTTTTCCCTTCTCTCTCCTTCTCCTCTCTTCTCTACTCCTTCTTCTTCTTCTTCCAACATTCCACCCCTTTCCCTCTCCCGTCCCTCACTTTCTCCCCTCTCCCGCCCTTCTCATTTCTCCTTCCTCCTCTCTTCCTCTTTCTCATCTTTGTCTCTCTCTTCTCCCCTCTCATTTTTGTCCCTCTCTTCTCCCCTCTCATCTTTGTCCCTCTCTTCTCCCCTCTCATCTTTGTCCCTCTCTTCTCCCCTCTCATCTTTGTCCCTCTCTTCTCCCCTCTCATCTTTGTCCCTCTCTTCTCCCCTCTCATCTTTGTCCCTCTCTTCTCCCCTCTCATCATTGTCCCTCTCTTCTCCCCTCTCATCTTTGCCCCTGCCTCCTCCCGCCCTTCTCCCCTCTCCCACATGCCACCCCTCACTCGCCTTCTCCCCTCTCTCATCTTAGGCCCTGCCAACATTCGCGCGCCAAAGGGTAAGGGCAGAATATATTTTTTTTAGCGGACTTTCTTGCCGCTTCTCACAGGTGGTAAAGGAGGTAGGTCGGGCGCTATGCCTAACTGTAATCTTTTTTTGTGTTTTTTTTTTTACTTATTTTTTTCTATTCCTCTTTCACATCTGCTGCTGCTATGGAGGAATTTTGCCGTCATTATTTTTTTCTTCTTTTCTTTTTGTTCTACCTCTTTTCTTCTTCTTCTTCTTCTTCTTCTTCTTCTTCTTCTTCTTCTTCTTCTTCTTCTTCTTCTTCTTCTTCTTCTTCTTCTTCTTCTTCCTCTCCTCTCCTACGTCTCCTTCTTCTTCTCCCTCTCCCCTTCTCCTTCTTCTCCTTCTTCTCCTTCTAATTCTTCTTTTTCTCCTCCTTCCTTCATTTTTTCTTCTTCTCCTCCTCCACCTCTTCCCCCTCCACCTCCTTCTCCCTCTTCCTTTTCCTCTTTTTTTCTTCTCCTCCTCCCCTCCTCCCCTCCTTCTCCTCCTCCTCCTCTACCTCCACCCTCTCCTCCACCTCCTCCTCTCCTCTCCTCCTCCTCCACTCCTTTTCTCCTCCTCCTCCTCCTCCTCCTCCTCCTCCTCCTCCTCCTCCTCCTCCTCCTCCTCCTCCTCCTCCTCCTTCCTTTTTTTTCTCTTCTTCCCCTTTGGAATGAGAGGATGGCGCGACCTACATAGATCCCCATCTCGCGGTTCTTCCTTTCCGATGAGACATGAAGGAATGGGAGTAGTGGCCCCGTATAGAGGGAAAGGCGACGTTTCGTTCTTGCTTATTCTCTCTCTCTGTGTCTCCTTTCTTTCTTTTTATTTCTTGTGAGTATATTTATTTTTGGGAGTGTTTATTTGATATTTTTTTTTCTCATTTCTTTTTTTCTTCATTTTTTTCGTTGTTTGGTTTTGTTTTTGTTTCTTTCTTTCTTTTTTCTTTCTCATTCTCTTTCTCTCTCTTTCGATTTCGCCTTTCTCCTCTCTCTCTCTCTCTCTCTCTCTCTCTCTCTCTCTCTCTCTCTCTCTCTCTCTCTCTCTCTCTCTCTCTCTCTCTCTCTCTCTCTCTCTCTCTCTCTCTCTCTCCCTCTCCCTCTCCCTCTCCCTCTCCCTCTCCCTCTCCCTCTCCCTCTTTCCCCATCTCTCCCCTCTCTCTTTCCCTATCTCTCCCCTCTCTCTTTCCCCATCTCTCCCCCTCCCCTCTCTCTTTCCCCATCTCTCCCCTCTCTCTTTCCCCATCTCTCCCCTCTCTCTTTCCCCACCTCTCCCCTCTCTCGTTCCCCATCTTTCCCCTCTCTCTTTCCCCATCTCTCCTTCTCCTCCCCTTCTCTCTGTCCCTATTTCCCTCTCTCTCCCTCTCTCTCCCTCTTTCCCTCTCTCTCCCTCTTTCCCTCTCTCTCCCTCTTTCCCTCTCTCTCCCCGTCTCTCCCTCTCTCTCCCTCTCCCACTCTCCCCCTTCTCTCTCTTTTTTTCTCAAATAAAGTGTGGCGTGTGTCCTTGGTGTCTGTTCCGAGAAGTAAGGTTGTTATCTTAGGGGATTTTTTTTTTTTTTTTAGAAATATGATTGAATCTATTTTGGATAATGAGTGTTTTGTTTTCGTAAATGGTTTATCGATGAATGAGTCCGTCGGGGCTTTATTTGTGGGAGTATGTATCTATATCTACATGTATGTGTGCTCGGACGTGTACGTGTACGTGATTATGTGAGCATACATACATGGTTGTATTTACGTGCATGTATGTCTGTTGAGCCTTTCCATTTAACTCTTAAATTTGATTCTGAGAAGGCAGGAATTTCTCCCGAGCGCCGACGAAAGAGTTTTACAAAGCCTTTCAAGAAGTCGCAGGCAGGTGGAAGGAGAAACAAGAATTCTTAACGCAATCCGGCCGCTTTGTATTCATTCCTGCTCGCGACGGCCTGTCTCCTCGCGCGCCCAAGATTTATGGGTTCTGATTCTCTTTCTTTTGTTGTTTTCTTTTGTTTTACTGATTCGCTTGTTTTGATTAGGTTTGTTTCGTTCGTTTGTTCCAGTATGCTCCTTCCCTTGTGTCTTATCTCTTCTTCCTTTTCTTTCTTATTCTTCTTTCTTCTCCTTTTCCTGATTAATTTCTTCCTCCCTTCCTTCTTCTTCTTTTCTTCCCCCCTTCCTTCTTCTTTTCTTCCCCTCATGCTCCTTCTTTTCTTACCCTTTTTCTTCTTTTCTCCCCCCCTTTCCTTCTTTTCTTACCCTTTTTCTTCTTTTCTCCCTCCCCTTTCCTTCTTTTCTTATCCTTCTCTCCTCCTCCTTACCTGCTCCACCTTTTCCCCTCTTTCTCTTTTTCCCCTTCCCGTTCTTCCTAAGTTCTTCCTCTTTCTCTTTTCCCCTTCCTGTTCTAAGGGAGGGTTTGACCTGTGTTCAAATGTATTTGATTATGAAAATGTTTTGTGTAAATTATAATGATCTTGACGTATGTATTATCAAAATATTATGCGAGGAATACTTAAGATAAAAAAAATTGTATTATCACAATATAATGCGAGGAATATTTAAGATAAAAAAGTGTAAGAAAATAAGAGATGGACTTTGATTCAACGCAACCTTTATTTTTAACTGATTTCCAGTGGGTCTGACATCGACGAGAGAGTCAATTCAATGAACGCCGATTGTTTATCGTTTAGGCCGGATTTAGGTCGCGTAAGTAAGCTGTTGGCGAGGTGATAATTACGAGAAAAAACCTTGCATTTGATTTACGAATAGATAAAATATTTCTTTAGTGATATCTAAGTATATATTCGACTTTTTCATTTGATTAAAGAATAGATAAAAGTATTTCTCCATTAATATTTTAAAATATATTCGACTGTTTCATTTAGTTTAAGAATAGATAAAAGTATTTCTTTAGTGATGTTTAAGCATATATTCGACCTTTTCATTTGATTTAAGAATAGATAAAAGTATTTCTCCAGTGAGATATATTTTGATATATATTCGACTTTTTTTCTTTGTTGTTAGGGGGTTGTTTTGGATTTTATCTTACTATCGTCGGGTGTGTCAGTGGGATTTAGCTGTTTACAATTTATTTTTTATTTGGTTTGTTTCATTTGCTTTTGATTTCCTCGCTGGGTTGGGTTGGATTAGGTTGGGTTGGGGTGGATTGGCTTGGGTTAGATTAGGTTGAGTTTAATTGAGTTGGGTGGGGTTGGGCTGGGTTGGGTTGGATTAGATTGGGTTTGGTTGGGTTGGATTAGGTTGGGTTGGGTTGGGTTTGGTTGAGTTGGGTTGGGTTGGATTAGGTTGGGTTGGGTTGGGTTGGGTTGAGTTGAGTTGAGTTGGGTTGGGTTGGATTAGGTTGGGTTGGGTTGAGTTGGGTTGGGTTGGATTAGGTTGGGTTGAGTTGGGTTAGGTCAGGTTAGGTTAGGTTGGGTTGTATTAGGTTGAGTTGGGTTGGATTAGGTTGAGTTGGGTTGGATTAGGTTGAGTTGGGTTGTATTAGGTTGAGTTGGGTTGGGTTAAGTTAGGTTAGGTTGTATTAGGTTGAGTTGGGTTGGATTAGGTTGAGTTAGGTTGGGTTAAGTTAGGTTAGGTTGTATTAGGTTGAGTTGGGTTGGGTTGGATTAGATTGGGTTGGCGTTTCTTTAGAGGTGAGGATCAGTAAAGTCACGTGAGAAAAGGGGAATGGATTGATTTTGATGAAGTCATAGTAGGATGTTTGTCATTTGGTCTTGATGTTCGTATTTTTCGTCCTCCAGAACCTTAAATAATAATCATGTATTGTATCGATATTTTTTTCCTCCATTAAAAGATCATATGAAAAATGTATTAGCAGTTGATATTAATACTCTCGGATTATTGCGACTGTATTCTTAGTATTTTTCCTTTCCTACACCCTTTCCCAAACACGCCTCCGAACTCCTCTCTTAATTAATTTCACTGACAATGAACCCCCAACTCTATCCTCCCCCCCTCCCCCCACTTCCCCCTCCCCTCCTCCCCCATCACCTCCATCGGGTACGTCTCGACTGGTGTACGACACCCCCCATCCCCCCCACCCCCACCCCTCCCCTACCCTCCCCTCCCCTCCCCCCACCACCTCCGTCGGGTATGTCTCGAGTGGCGTCCGACCCCTCCCCCCCATCCCCCACCTGCCTCCCCACCCCTCCCCACCCCTCCCCGCTGCGCAAATCGGGGGGAATGCAGAGCCGGCGTAAGGACAGGACGAGACCAAACAGTCGGTGAGTTGTCGGCGAAGATATAAGTGTCGGAGATTGTGTTTTCCTTCGTCTCGACAGCGAGAGGGATTGTGTGTTTTTCCTGTTATTGTCTTGTGTGTGTGTTTTGTTTGTTCATTTTTATGTTACTGTGTTATAAGTAGTATTATTATTTTTTTATTTTTTTTATTTCTGTGTGTGTGTGTGTATGTGTATGTGTATGTGTATGTGTATGTGTATGTGTATGTGTATGTGTATGTGTATGTGTATGTGTATGTGTATGTGTATGTGTGTGTGTGTGTGTGTGTGTGTGTGTGTGTGTGTGTGTGTGTGTGTGTGTGCACACGTTTAGGATGTAAATTTTGGATGCAAAGTATATTTTGATCATTATATGTGCCTATTATGATTATCTGATAAGGGCTTTGTAATAATTATACATTTTTTAAACTGTAACGGTTTGGCAATTTTTTCGAGGGAATGATGAATGCGCAAAATCAGTGTTAAAGTTTAGTTTTAGTTGCGAATAAGACGCCGATTTAGACTTTTATTATATTTTTCCAGGATCTGTACAGTTTCTGTGGTCACACTTATTTATATATATTTTTTCTAGTAAGAGTCAAAGAATCCCGGATGTGGGTCGCAGACTTACCGGTCGAATCATAAGCACGTGTTCGACAAGTGATTTTTTTTCCCACCACCAACATGACGCAACTTTTCGCCGGCATGAGGTCAGCGGCGTGTGTGTCTGTGTGTGGCGACCGCATGCCGTACCCTCTTACCTGGAGTCTTCCTTCTATGTTGTTTTGCGGGAGGCTCTCCAAAAACAACATTGTCTGTCGACTTGTACTATTATTCCTGCCACGACATGTTATTTCGTCCCACATCTTCGGGTTTTTGTTTTGCGAGGCTGCTGGTGGGTTTCGGTTATGTTGGGTTGGGTTGGGTTGGGTTGGATTAGGTTGAGTTATGTTGGATTAGGTTGGGTTATGTTGGTTTATGTTGGGTTGGGTTGGTTTGAGTTGGATTAGGTTAGGTGATGTTGGTTTATTGGTTTATGTTGGCTTGGTTTGGGTTGGGTTGAGTTGGGTTGGATTGGGTTGGGTTGGATTGGATTAGGTTGGGTTATATTGGATTAGGTTGCGTTATGCTGGATTAGGTTGGGTTATGTTGGATTGGTTTGGGTTGGGTTGGGTTGGATTAGGTTGGGTTGAGTTGGGTTGGATTAGGTTGGTATGGGTTTTGTTGAGGTTTGTTAGGTTGGGTTGGGTTGGTTTGGTTGAGTTGAGTTTTACTAAGAAAGTGGATTCCTGAAAGAAATTTTATTTTATCTTATTTTTGTCAGATTTTTAAAGGCAGGTGCGAAATCACTGCGAAATGTAGGATTGCACTCGTGTGTGTGTGTGTGTGTGTGTGTGTGTGTGTGTGTGTGTGTGTGTGTGTGTGTGTGTGTGTGTGTGTGTGTGTGTGTGTGTGTGTGTGTGTGTGTGTGTGTGTGTGTGTGTGTGTGTGTGTGTGTGTGTGTGCGCGCGCCTGTGTTCGCGTATGTGTGTGTCACCTGCAAGGAATTCTTTTCTGCTTAGACCCAAGCACGAGATTACAGGAGGGGGGGGGAGGTCCAATTGCTGTTTTTGTTGTTGTTATCCCCATTCGAGTTGTTTTGTTCAGCCTTATTATTGTATTTGTTGCCGTTGTTGTTCTTTTCACATGATTGATAAGACAGTGCAACAATTGACATACTTTCTGTCATTGTTTTCTCGATTTTTCTTGTCGTTTCTGTTCTTAAATATTCACTCTCTCCGTCTTTTCCTCTCTCTCTCTCTCTCACTCTCTCTCTCTCTCTCTCTCTCTCTCTCTCTCTCTCTTTCTCTCGCTCTGTCTCTCTCTCTCTCTCTCTCTCTCTCTCTCTCTCTCTTTCTCTCTCCTACTCTCTTCTCATTCTTTCTCTTCTCATTCTTTCTCTTTATCTCTTTTTCTCTCTCTCTCTCAATCTCTCTTCTTCTTTCACTCCCTTGTCTTCCCTCCCCTTCCTCTCTCTATTTCTCTATTCTCTCTCTATTTCTTTCTTGTTACTCTCTCCCTCTCTCCCTTCCTCCCACCCTCCCTGTCGCTGTCTGTCTGCATCTCTCTCTCTCGCCCTCCCCCTCCCCCTTTCTCCCTTTCTCTCTCTCTCTCTCTCTCTCTCTCTCTCTCTCTCTCTCTCTCTCTCTCTCTCTCTCTCTCTCTCTCTCTCTCTCTCTCTCTCTCTCTCTCTCTCTCTCTATTTTTCCTTCTCCCTTTCCCTTTCTATCTCCCGTTTTTTCCTTCCCTTGGCTCTATCGTTCCCTTCCCGTCACTCCCCTTCCCTTTCCGTCTCTTCCCCTGCCTTCCCTTCCCTTCGCGCCCATTCCCTTCCCATCTCGTCCCTTCCCCTCCCCCTCCCCTTCTCTCCTTCCATTCCCTTCCCTTACCATCTCGTCTCTTCACTCCCTTTTCTTCTCTTCCCTTCCCTTCTCGTCATTTCCCTTCCTATCTCGTCCCTCTACTCCCCATCCCTTCCTTTTCCTCCCCTCCCCTGCCCTTCCTTTTCCTCCCCTTCCCTCCCTTCCTCTTTCATCCCCTCCCCTCCCCTCCCCTCCCCTCCCTACCCCACCCAGACAGACAGAGGGGCGGACAGACAGACAGACTAACAAACGTGACAGATATACAGACTGGCGAACTTGACTAACTCGGAATGTTTTACTCACTTACTAACTTACTAACTGGAAGAAGAAATAGAAAGAAACGGACAGCAGACTGACTAACAGTTTTTAGGTATATCGACCGATATAAAATCAAAACAAACAAGCATACAATTTAGACATGTCTCACGAAAGGCAAACTGTACCTACAACTAAGCAAAACGATGGATCAAAAGTTTATTTATTTACTTAGACATAGAAAAGCCTTATTCACCATAAATGTAGAAATAATGACTGTAGAAGATAACCACAAGAGGGGAAAACATAAGCAAAAAGATGAAGAAGAGGAAGAAGAAGAAGAAGAAGAAGAAGAAGAAGAAGAAGAAGAAGAAGAAGAAGAAGAAGAAGAAGAAGAAAAGACAGAAGCGCAAAAAATCTCCACAGGTTTAGCCAGAGAGAACGTGCGTGTCCACTTAATATATTCTCGTGTTCTTGTGTGACTCAATGTTCGAGGCAACGTTGAGTAATGTGTACTTCGACGTTGGCTTCTCGGCCGCGGAGTCACGTGGGTTTGTTTATGTCGTGTTATTTTTAAAGGGAGGGGCTCGCGTGATGACGTCAGAGGCCCAGGCCCGCGCTGATTGGTACTCGGAAAGAATCAGAGGACCGTAATATAGGGGTCAAGGTTATAGGGTGTTCGGGACTATTGTTGGGGGGGTTAGCCTATTTTTTAAATGGATTTTGGCCTATGATCAGAATTTTTGGGCTATTTTCTTGGTACAGGTATTGTTTTTTTTAATGTGAAAATGTGGTGGCGTTATGTCCGTCGTGTCCGTCCTTGCGTGAATGCTGAGGTATTGATTAGCGCCACGTGAAGAAATTAATGTTAAAAATAGAATGGCTTCAACGAAAAAATGTGTGTGTGTGTGTGTGTGTGTGTGTGTGTGTGTGTGTGTGTGTGTGTGTGTGTGTGTGTGTGTGTGTGTGTGTGTGTGTGTGTGTGTGTGTGTGAGGAGGGATGTATACGTATGGGTGTATGTATGATTACGTGTATGTGCGTACGCACGTGTGAATATCAGGTGAGTGTCTCAGAGTGTGTCACTGTGCCAATGGTCGGCAGGGATGATGTTTTGGGGGAGAGGGGAAAGAGGAGAGGGGGGGGAGGAGAACGAGAGAAGAACGTAAGCGAGACGAGGGGAGTGGGGGCAAGGGGGAGGCGGGGGAGGGGGGGGGAGGGGACCTGAGCCTCGACCTGACCGACGTAAGATGGTACACCCGGCGACACCTGCTGCCCAGAGACTTACAGGTCGCAGCCGAGAAAACACAGTATCGCGGCTCGCAAAGTGTCCTCGGACATTTCCACCCAGTGATTCGCAGTGAAAGTTTGCAAAGCGCGCGCTCTCTCCCTTCGTAGTGTGGGTTCAGACTGGCGCAGTTTTTGACGTTATCTTTTGTCTTGTTTTATTTCCCGCTCCACGTGAGTTTCGAAGACTTTGAAACGCCACGATTCTTCACGGGGACCAAGATTGTTATACATTTTTTGGCAGTAACTCCCAGAAACAAATAAGTAAGTACTGGATTAGCTTTAGTTCATTCTATTTCCTGCTTGTTTTTAGTGATAAGAGAGACATTGGACGTTGGGTTTTAAGTGTCAAAAGTTTAATTCAAGTGACAGTCAGTTTTATCATATTGTTGATGGTTCTGGTTTAAGTCCCTGGATGGGGTAAGGTTCTTGGTGGTTGAACACGTTGCAAGAAACTTTTTGTGGGTTTATTATAATATGCTCCATCGAATTGATCTAACGTAGGGCACAAGACCGCCATCAAGGGACAGTCGGTGTTCTCTCCGTTTTCTATTTAAAAGGAGGAGTAAAAAAAAAAAAGAAAATGGCGGGAAGCGAGGATTTTTAACGTATTCTATTAAATAAAAATAATCTGTCCAATATATGAATCTCCCTCACATTACCCACCCTCCGATACTCACGGGGAAGGGAGAAGGGAGATTGCATCTGCCTGCATCTTCCCGAAGCCTCAGGGAAGATTCGAGAAGGCGGAGGCGAACCAGTGACGAGGTTAAGCTGGGAGGGAGATACAAGCGTCATTTTTTATAATGTAAATGTGATTTTTTTTTTGTTTTCATTGTTTCCCATTGATGATGATAATGGTAATAGTTATAATAATAGGTTCAATAATAATGTTATTGATGATAATGGTGATAGTAACGATAGTGATGGTATTGGTAATGGTGATAATGACTGGTGATGATAAACTGGCAATGGTAATGATGATTATTGTATAACTAACTGTTGCTAATTATATATTATTACTGTTATGTTTGTCTTTATCATTATTATTGCTGTTTTATTATTATTATTATTGTTATTATTACTATTGCTCATTATTATTACTGTTGTTATCATCAACATTTGTTGTTCTTATTATATTGTTATTATAATTAAATTGTTGTTTTTGTCATCATCATAGTTATTGTTATTATTGTTTTTGTAATTATTATTGCTTAAAGAAATATTATTGTATTGCCTAAGCAAATGCTGAGTCGATGTAAGAACGGAGATTTATCAGAATTAACTCGAGACAGAATCTGGATCGGATCTTAGTTTATGAAGAAAACACTTGCTGGCGACACGTTTCCAGATCCATCCCGAATCCACGCGAGTTAATCCGTGTGTTTGTGTCTCGATTTTTTTCCGGGGCTGAAATGTACATCTTTTGATTGTCTCTCGTCTTGTTTTTTTCGTGTTTTTCTCAGGGAGTTTTTCTTGGCTTGTCGTGTCTGCGTTTTTTTTTTTTTTTTTTTTTTTTTTTTTTTTTTTTGTCTTGGCGCGTTTTTTCGTGATTTTTCTGTCTTTCTAGTTTTGTGATAACCTGGTGATGGCGATGGGTAATAATGATTATAATAGTCAATACGATCATTATAAGCATTATGACAGTAATTAGTATTCATGGAAATTAAGAGAATGATAATAATAATGGTATTAATGAAACGATTACACTACTGTAACTAGTGATGGTAATCGTAATAGTAAAATGATAATAATAATGAAAGTTATAATGAAAATGATCATTCGTTATTTTAATGAAGAGGGAGAAAAATATCAAACGTATTATACAACTACGTTTCTTTTCAAGATTTGGATGATAGGATTGTATAGCTAACAGACTAGCGAACAGTATTCCAGACTATCAATTCTGTTTACCAGTTATTTAAGGATTGGAATATCGAAATGAGGTTTCCATAGTAACAAGGGAGCGACAACATTAGCAAAAAACGTTGAAGAACACATTGAGGACACAAGATTATTTTTGTTTCATCCCCCCCCCCTCCTCCTTCCTCCCCCACCCCCCTCAGGAGACACGGAGAGAAGACAGTAGGAAGCAAGTGTTTCGGGGCAGATACTTGCTACTAAATTTATCCCGGTTTGTGGACAAGTGTATATAAAACAGGGCCCGCGCCGGGGGCCATCAGCGGCCAGATGGTGCGGGTGGGACGGTGTCATTTTGGCGCGTACTTGGCCTTTGTTGCACGTGAGAGGGTCGGGGGGAGGGGGGAGGGTGGCGGAGGGGGGGGGGTTGGTCGCTCGCTTGTCCGCTCGTTCGATGACGATGCTCTTTTGTTTTTGCGTCTGGATGGGTTGTCTGTCTTTGTTTGTGAGGTTGGTTTTATTTCTGTCTGTGTGGCTGTATGTCTGTTTGTTGGTTTGTCTGTGTGTATCAGTCTTGTGTTTGTATCTATTTGTCCGTGTGCCTTTGTTTCTTGCTGTGTGTGTCAGTGTAGTTACTTGTCTTATATATCTGTATCACTGTCGGCCTTTCTATCTATGTATGTATCTTGTGATATATAAGTACTTTTTATGTATATTTGCGTTTTGATTTGGGGCGTGCGCTCTGTACATTTTTTTTGTGTTTCTGCTCTTCTGTGTTGCATTTTGAAATGTATTTTGATAGCGTTTTCCTTTTAATATCTCTTTTCTGGTTTCATTCGGATTTTCTCCTTTATTTTAGGGTATTGTCGTTTTTTCTCTCTATGAATTGATATTTTATGAGCATGACTGCACTGCATTTTGGACGTTTCTGAATACAGACTGCTTTTCTGTAGCAAGGTGACTGTCAGGGTAGAAGTAATTATTTGATTTCATCGATATTTTTAGTTTACTTTGATTAATAGATTCTGATATCTCTTATGATTTACACACATTTGCACAAGACTTAAAAAAATATATATTATAATTGTTTTTCAAACCATCCCACGCCCTTCAAAGTATCTTGCAACCCTCATCTTGGTCTCAACCTAGGGTCTGAGAACCACTGGTGTAGGATAATGCATGTGGTACTGGAGGCTTTTCTCATGTGTGTGAGCGTATTTTACTGCAGTATTCACATAAGTACAGTACAGTATGTTATCAGTAAAATTTGGAGTATAATTTACTGTTTTGATTGATATTACAGTTTATTGGAATGCTGTTGTATATATCAATTATAATAATCTGTTTGTAGTCATTTAATATATATAGTTAATGTTGAAGTTCTCCGTAATTTCTCGGTCTGAAGATGATTTGAATAGTCAGAAAATGGCTTTCATCAGAGTAAGTTTCTTTTCTTTTCTTTTCTCTTGTTTACGAGGAAATAGCGCCGGTTTGAGGAAGTCCGATTTTCCGGCTACAAGAAGTATCTGTTACCAGAATTAGTGTGACCTTCATTTTTTTCTTCTTGCGAGGATTGGACTGATCCAGCTGGATGAAAAGATCGCTGTGCTTATCTTAGTTTTAGAAGGTGCTTTGCTGGAGCGGGATCAGGTGCTTTGCGCATGTGCGGTTGTGGTTGTTTTGGCGGCAGTTTGGGGATTTTTTGTGGTCATTTTTATAAGGGAAGGATTTGTCTGTTTGATGTTTTTCACCCTTTTTTCTTCTTGGTATTATCTGTTAGATGTCTTTTTTTTTAGTTTGTTTATATTATTTATACTTTACGTTTCGAATTTTACGACGAAAAAAGACAAGAACTCGGTCTAATCGCGGCGCTCACCCAGACGCGGCGACGGGCTTCCGGCAGATTTCCTCTTAAGACCCGGATGGTGAGTTACGTAGCCGGCAGGTAAACACGCCGGCTAATGAAGATCAGGACAGGTGCTGCAGATCTCTTCCGCAATTGTGAAAGCGAGAATTGGCGACTTGTTGCTGTGGTATGGCTCGACGTGGAATCGGATGTTGAACGCTTTTTTGCAGTTGATTGTTGGCGTTGGGGATTATATGTATATATATATTATATATATATGATAGGACACTATATTATTATTGTTTTTATTATTGAGAGCCGTTCTTTGTGTGATGGTTATTATTGTTTTTGATATTTATAGTTATCCATATTTGTTTTCCATGGTTTTCCGATTCCATAAAAAAATCTTTAAATGTAAATAATTTCTTGGAAATTCAAAGCTTAAAAGTCTATTCTAAGTCTTAAAACGGAGCTTTTTCTGTCGCAAATCTTCAAATGTCTTAGATTTGCCCAAGGCAGATCTTTGTACACGTAAATGTACATATATATCTGTTACCGGCGGACGCCATCGCGATTCACTCACTTGCGGATCTCTTCGCGGCTTAATCGGAATCGTTTGTCAGCAACATTGGACCTTGACCTTTGCTGATGGACGCGACCGTTTACCTAAGGGCCGTGTGCAGAAAATAAAAATCTGGCGCGCAATCTATCCGAGAGGCTGTGTAAAAATCATGTCTGGGTGAATTATTTTTCGTGGTCACTGACGCGACAGGTCTTAAAGAGCAATTGGAATGGGCCTTAGAAAGTCTTAAAAAGGTTTTAAATTTCATTACCCTGTTTTCGTATAAAGACTAAAAAGTTCCAGAATGTCAATATTGTTTGCTTGCTAATCTGTGTAAATTTGTGTAACGATTTTACCATACTTGTCTAAAATCATTTCGCTTGAAAGTGGAAACGAAGGTCCCGATACTTTAACCATATTTATCTTTCTAAAATAATTTAATAGCACGTTTCAATGAAAATTATAATACCTTAACCATATTTCCCTATTTTTTTGGATAATGCTGTTTGGACGGCGAGACGAAAATAACAGTAATGACAGTGAGACAAAAGATCCATATTCCCTTACTTGGAAGAGACGCAACATTCGGCTGCCTCTTAATCGCACTGTTTTGCATCCTTGGCTCTATCATGCCGGGCGCTGTCGTAAACAAAGGTGTCGTCAGGGCGCTCCTTTCGTCGAATTAGGTAATGTGGCTAAATTTAGTAGGCCTAGGCGGGTGGGGGAAGGGAGGAGCAGTTGGAGGAAGGGTGGGGGGGTTGGGGGAAGGGTGGGGGGGTGGGGGGAAGGGTGGGGGGTTGGGGGAAGGGTGGAAGGGGTTGGGGGAAAGGTGGAGGAGTTGGGGGAAGGGTGGAGCGGTTGGAGGAAGGGTGGAGGGGTTGGAGGAAGGGTGAGGGAGTTGGAGGAAGGGTGGGGGGTTGGGGGAAGGGTGGAGGGGTTGGGGGAAGGGTGGAGGGCTTGGAGGAAAGGTGGGGGGGTTGGGGGAAGGGTGGAGCGGGTGGGGGAAGGGTGGAGCGCTTGGAGGAAGGATGGAGGGGTTGGAGGAAGGGTGGAGGGCTTGGAGGAAGGGTGGAGAGGTTGGGGGAAGGGTGGAGGGGTTGGAGGAAGGTGGAGGGGTTGGAGGAAGGATGGAGGGGTTGGAGGAAAGGTAGAAGGTGGGGGAAGGGTGGAGGGGTTGGAGGAAGAGTGGAAGGTGGGGGGGAAGGATGAAAGGTGGGGAGGAAGGGTGGAGGGGTTGGAGGAAAGGGTGGAGGGGTTGGGGGAAGGGGTGGAGGGTGGAGGGTGGTGGTGTACGTCCAGCAGGTGAGGGGATTTTGACGGGTGAGGGAGGTCGGCGTCGCCAACTGCGAACTCTGGCATGTGTGTGGGGTGGGCGTCAGGGGCTGGTACGTGTGTGTTTGTGTTTGCATGTACATAGGGAGAGATTAAAAGAATGTTCAGATTCCTGTGCATTAGCACCTGAAGTTTATCTCTCGGATTATAGTTCGTAAGACGGTGTTTGTGTTCGGCTGAATCTAGACATGTGTGCACAAGGGTGAAGATGCTACAGGTAGGCTTACGGTCCACATATAAAATGCGCACTTGATGCACTCACTCGCTGACGCATACGCACGCGCACTCCCCATCCTTCCACGCGCACGTAGGCACACGCATTCAACCGAACACAAAGCCGCATAACTGTAAAGATGTTATAGAAAGGTCTGTTTGGCGTTTGACCCTGAGTGCCACCCCCTTCTACATCCCCTCTCCCCCTCTCCCCCATGCCCCCATGCCCTCCCACTCTCCCCCAGGTATTCTCACGTGGGAAATGCTTTATGTACCGAGTTGGCATCACCAGCTGGCGTAGATGGTGCAGGTGGTGAGAAAATACTGCGTTTCTTGATGGAAGAAGGTCCAATGCGTAGGAAGAAAGCTCAGGGAATATGCGATAAGGGTGATGTGGGGATACAGTACTAATCGTTTATTGTCCTCTCTGGTCCACCAAGCCGAAGCACTTTCATGGCCCGAAGCACGAATGACCACCTTGGTTTTATAAAGAGTGTATGTGAGTGTTACGAAGCGATGATTGCGGACACTATGTTATGGTGGGTTAGAATACAAAAGCAATGTGGAAGAAGACGAAAGATGATTGGAAGATTGTAAAACAGCGTGAGAGAAGATAAAATACGAGTAGAAGAATGGGAAGAGGTTAATGAACATCCATGGAGTTGGTCGACCTTTGACGGCGCTGCGCAGTGACGAGAACGGACTCCCGAGGATTTACGTCGGTCGCTGCGTCAAGACAAAGACATAAGCCAACGGAACTTGCGGAAGGAAAGACCGATAAATATAAACAGGAAGGAGTGTTAAAAGGAGTTTTTAACAGGCGGAAATTTCTTGGAATCGCATTTTTTTTTCCCCCACGTTTTACATTTATCCCTGCACGCCCGCGGTTCTTGATCAGAAGATAAAAAAAATGAAATAAAGAGGAAAGCCATTGACCTCCCCACGTGGGCGTCTGGCCTGCCAAAGCGTTGCGTAATAGCGGGCTGTGAGAAAATAAATGATGTGTTCTCGCTGTTCTTTGTACCTGCGGCCCACGCGATCCAGCCGTCGGGCGGGCAAATCGCGGCGCTCGCCCAGGTGCAAATTGGTGCAAATACGCAACCACGCCATGATGGGTTGCGCTCGCTGCTATTTTGGGATTAGGGAAGGTCTTTGCTTTGGTTTTATGGTGGGCGGGTGAGGGAGGGACGGAGGGAGAGGGAGAGGGAGAGGGAGAGGAGAATAGAGGAAGTGAGAGAAGAAAAGAAAGGAAGGAAGGAGTAGAGGGGAGAAGAGAGAGAGGGGAAAGAAGATGAAAGAAAGAGAGATAGATAGATAGATAGATAGATTGATAGGTAGATATGAATATACACACACACACACACACACACATATATATATATATATATATATATATATATATAAATATGATGTATATTATATATATACACATATATATATATATATATATATATATATATTACATATTATATATGTATTATATATATTACATACATATATATATATATATAGTATATATATTATATACATATATTGCACACACATATGTATTTATATATGCACATATACATACATACATACATACATACATACATACATACATACATACATACATACATACATACATACATACATACATACATACATACATACATACATATTTAAATAAATACACACATACATACACACAGACACACACACACATATATATATATATATATATATATATATATATATATATATATATATATATATATATATACATACATATATATATATATATATATATATATATATATATATATATATATATATATATATATATATATATATATATATATATATATATACATGTGTGTGTGTGTGTGTGTGTGTAAGAGAGAGAGAGAGAGAGAGAGAGAGAGAGAGAGAGAGAGAGAGAGAGAGAGAGAGAGAGAGAGAGAGAGAGAGAGAGAGAGAGAGAGAGAGAGAGAGAGAGAGAGAGAGAGAGAGCGCACATGGCCAAGGACAAGGACAAGGACAGAGACAGCCACGCAAACAGTGACAGACACGTCCACCCACACAGCGACCAACCCAGGGACCTCCCCAGCGACGGAAAGGGAGAGAGAAATCGCGCACAGGGAGCAAGAAGGCCAAAGACAACATCCAATTACCTCCATTCTCTCGCGCGAGACTCTATATTTTTGCACGTGCTGACCACCGTGTTACCGAGCGAGTTGTCAGCCCCTCAGCGCTGACATCCCGCTCGCTGACGCTAAACGGCTCGCGGACGGTGGGCGCAGGTGGGCAGGCGGGCTCGGGAGTGACGTGGGATCATACCCGCGCTATTTATACGTTTAATGTCCGCGCTTTGCTGGCAACAACAACCAAGGCGCCCGCGATATTTTTCTTTGGCATTCATTTCTTCCATCTTTTTTTTCCTCTCTCTCTTTTTTTTTCTCTTTCTCTCTAATGTTTATGGTTTCTGGCTTTGTGTTTATTTACTTTTTTTATTTTTTTTTAAAGTTATATATTCATTGTGTTTGCCTTGTTTGCTTACCTTTGCGAGACTCATTTCAAATATTGCGTTCCGATAAGGGCATTCCGCTGACCTAATGGCGTTGATCAAATAACGTGTTTCGTTATAGCACTATGGATATCAAGTCATCAACGCCTGCAATTCGACGTTGCCGCCCGCGTGGTCTCTTCGGCCTTTTTTTTAGAGCGTGTTTTTTTGTTTTTACCTTTTGGGTGGCGCTTAAATGGAGGCAGACAGGTGCGCGGGTTTATCAGCTTGTAAGGCAGGGAGCGCGCCCAGGGAAAGCTTTTCGACGAGCGGCGACGGCGGCGGCGATGCGAAGGGTAAAGGTGGGTTCTCATATTTAATGGAAAATAATTTATGTGAGGATGGAGTGTCTTCAGGGTGTAGTTTTTCTTTGTTTATTTTTATTTCGAGGGTGACCTTGATTGGCTGCCACATGCGGGCGGTATTTATAGGGTTGTCTTATATTGGGTTTAATGTGGCATGCGTTTTTGTTTCCATTTCTGTTTTGGAATTTCTCTCTCTCTCTCTCTCTCTCTCTCTCTCTCTCTCTCTCTCTCTCTCTCTCTCTCTCTCTCTCTCTCTCGCTCTCTCTCTCTCTCTCTCTCTCTCTCTCTCTCTCTCTCTCTCTCTCTCTCTCTCTCTCTCTCTTCTCTCTCTCTCTCTCTCTCTCTCTCTCTCTCTCTCTCTCTCTCTCTCTCTCTCTCTCTCTCTCTCTCTCTCTCTCTCTCTCTCTCTCTCTCTCTCTCTCTCTAAGACTCGTAAGTTTCAAGGTAGTCGCTGCCCGAAAACAAAGGGGCAAGGCAGTGAAGCTCGCGAAATAAAAGGCTAATAAAGACAACTATTCGCTCGGGAGGAATTTCAGTGCGCGGGGTTTCGAGGAATTGTTGCTTTGTATGTATGTTTCGCCCCTGAGATGTTCCTGTATTATAAGATGAAAAGGAAAGATATGGATCCGCGCATGTCTTCATCTCTTTAGCGTGTCCCCTCTCTCCCCTCCCCTACTCTCTTTTCGTTTTGCTTCTCGGCTTCTCATCGCGTACCTCCTGCCGCCCACTCTTTCTTCACCTGACCACCTGATCCCATCACTTATCCTCTGCCTCACTCACCCTCACACTCTCTTTGAACTCTCGACCTTCCAGCATATTCGCTTTTCCCTTTCTCTACTTATCCCATAGACCACCCTCTTCCTCTTCTCCCGTTCCCTCCCATTCCCTCTTCCTTTCCCTCTCTCTCTCTCCCTCTTTCCCCTTCTCTCTCTCCCTTCTTTCTCATTCCCCTTGATTTTCTCCCTCTCCGTCTCATTTGCTTCCTCTTTCCCACTTCCTTTTCCCCCGTCCCCTCTCCTCTCCTCTCCTCTCCTCTCCTCACCTCACCTCACCTCACCTCACCTCATCTCACCTCACCTCACCTCACCTCTCACCTCTCACCTCTCACCTCACCTCTCACCTCTCACCTCTCCCCCTCCCACCCCCATCCTCCCAAGTAATCCGCTGCGTTTGCCTAATCTCCGGCCGGCGAGCTGATGGGTAGCGAAATCCCGCGGACCTGAAGGGCAATGCAGGGGCGGCAGCGGCAGGGAGGAGGCGGTGGGCGTTGACAGGTGCCGGAGGGTGGGAAGCAGACGCGTTGGTGCCAGGTGTCTTGAGGGCCGGTGCCATGGTGGGGGCGGTGGTAGGGGGTCGGCGGTGTAGGGGTTTGGTGCCGGGGGGAAGGGTGGGTGCTTTAGGGGGGTTTTGGTTTGGTAGGGGGAGGTGGAGGGAGGGTGTTTTAGGGGGAGTTTGGTGGTAGGGGGAGGGGGAGGTGGAGGGAGGGTGTCTTAGGGGGGTTTTGGTGGTAGGCGAGGGGGAGGAGGGGGGCGTAGGATGGGTGGGCAAAAGTGGGCGTGCGTTTTTGCAAGTACTTGGTCTTGCTTAGCAAGACCAAGGCGACGACCGCCATGGCCGTCGCCCGTCAGCTGACTTGTCTCGCTGGTTGTTTTCACGGCTAGGGAAGGGGGGGGGGGGGGCTTATGGGCCTTGCCTTTGTTTACGCGCCGGAGATAGTAACGTGGCCGTGGATCGTCGTCTTATTGTTTTTATTATTATTTTTTAAATTATAATAATAATAATAATAATAATTATTATTATTATTATCATTATTATTATTACTGTTGTTATCATCGTTATTATTATTGTTGTTGTTATTATCATTATTATTATTATTATTATTATTATTGTTATTATTATTATTATCATTATCATTATTATTATCATCATCATTACTTTACTTAATTGTTGTTGTTATCATTATCATTATTATAACTGTTATAGTTGTTATTTTTTTATCCTTTGTGTTATTGTTATTATTTTTTAAATCCTTTTTGTTATTGTTATTCTTCTTCTTATTATTATTTTACAATTGTTATTACATTTGTTGTCTACGGTAAGGTATACCGATGATGGCGTATTTTGCCGCGGATGAGGAGAATGCTTTTAATTTATGGTAAATGGAGTGTAGTGTGAATAGGTTGCGAATATCGAGGAAGAGCCTCAGATATCATTTTATCTATTATTTCTATTATC
>NC_091558.1:13645297-13650297 GCF_042767895.1 Penaeus vannamei | reverse complement strand
ATAAGTATTTTGATTTCATAGTTGTTTGCGTTCTCCATTTAAAAAATAGAAGAAAAAACACGTGAAGTTAAATGATAAAATTTTCTTTGTTTCCGCGAAATCTCCCGCCAGACGGAGGCTTAACGGTTTTTTTTCGTCTTTTTACGTCTTTTCTTCTTTCTTTGTGTTCTGGTTTGGAACTGGCGCCATTTCTTACGAAGCGTTCTATTTGTGTGAAGATATATTTTCCTCATTACTTTTAGCTTTCTTCAATTTGTTTTCTTCGTTCTGATTTAAAAAAAAATATTCTTTCTTTCCCGCTTTTTTTTCGTTCGCGCGGCAGATTTTCCCTGATTTTTAAAATTTTTATTTCTTCTTATTTATTTATTTAATTATTATTATTATTTTTTTTGCATCGTTAAGGAAATGGCCTTTGCAAATAAGTCTCTTTTGGCATTGGGGGCTAAAAATTGACTCGCAAGGACTCGTCGGCCTTTTACTTGATGAACGAGAGGGGGAGGGGGGAGGGGGAGGGATACGGGTCGGGGGGGGGTTGAGATGGGATGGGACTGGGAGGGCAGGAGGGGGACTAAGGGGAAGGGGGGGGGGGCTGAGGACAAACTGAGGACCAGAATGAGGTCGAGGCGGAACTAGCACACTTAATGTAACATCTGGTGAGAGAGAGAGAGGGAGAAGGAGGGTAGAAAGTTAGTTTTTTTTTAAAGGGGGAGGGGGTGGGGCTGGAAAGTCTTTGGTGAGGCTCAAGTAAATGATTTTGTCTTTCTTCGAAATCGGAAGCGGCTGTTAAATTGCCCTAGTTGTTGAAGAGATTATTTTCTTTTTTTTTCTTTTTAAGTTGCAAAGCCTGTCTGTTGCCTCGCCTCCTTTTTCCGTGAATTTCGTGGGAAAGTTTGGATTTATGGAGTTTGAAAGAAAGATGGTTGGGTCGAGAGTCGCTCTTGATCTTTTTGAGCTTTGATATGATTTTCATGATTTTGTTGTAGGTTAGATCGCTTGATAGAATATTTATCTTGCTCTTTATATATATATATATATATATATATATATATATATATATATATATATATATATATATATATATATATACACACACACACATATATGTATATCTAATATATATATATATATATATATATATATATATATATATATATATATATACACACACACATATTTGTGTGTATGTTTGTAAGTATATATGTATATATGTGCATGTACATATTTCTGTATGTGTGTGTAAATTTGTATGTACGTACATGTGTCCGTAACGCACCGACGCATTCTGTCGTGCATGAGAGCACAGACGTATTCCAAACTGCCGGAAAAGGCCAGCAAATAACTCGATGCATCACGAGAAATGGTCCGAGACTGGATACACTGCCTACACCTGGGTTCTGTTTGGCCGCAGACCGTTATTTTTCCCGAAAATACATTCTTAGAAACAATGGTTACGCGATGGTTTTAAGAAGTGGTTTGTTCGGCTGAAAACAAACGCGGACGTCAAGATTTGTTTAGTTATCTTCTAGGGTTATTTATTTTTAAAGCCCACTCAAATATTTGTTTACGAAGAAACTCTCAGATGTGTATCAGTGTTTCTGTTAATTGGGGAAAATTGAAATGTCTGGGGACTAAAAGGAAATAAGAGTTTTTATTTGATTTTATACCTATAATTTTTCAAGGTTAATTTGATAATACGAACGCCGATTGTTATCCAAAATCGGGTTGTAAATCTAACTTATTCATTTATTTATTTTTTTGCTCCACGACATGGATAATTAGAGCAGTTATAGTATCCAGACTTCACAGTTAATAAAATCGTTAGTGAAACTCTTAAATGTGAATCGGCGTCTCTGTTAATTGGTGAAAATTGAAATGTCTGTCGACTAAACGGAAATGAGAACTTTTATTTGATTTTATAGCTACAATTTTCCAGGGTTAATTTGATTTGATGATACGAACGTCGATCGTCATACAAAATCGGGTTGTAAATTTAACTTTTCTCTTTTCTTTTTTTTTCTCCACGACTTGGATTATTAGGGCAATACTAGTTTCCAAACTTAATCATTAATATAATCGTTAATGTTTTCCTTTTATACCTTTGCCTAACCATCCCCCTTGCATTGCAGGCGCGCCATGAGTGAGGAGGAGAATATGGGGTATCGCGTGGAACTCTTCATCTATGACCTCAGTCGCGGCATTGCCAAGACCATGTCGCCGACGCTGCTAGGTGAGTGCCGCGCCCGTGTTTATGGATGCTTGTGTGTGTCTGGCTTTTTTCTTGTGGATTCTGTGTGCTTGCTCGCCTGTGGGGGGTGCACCGTGTGGAATAGTGGTTGGGGTGAGTGTCGTGTATAGGGGTTGGGGGTCGTGAAGAGAAGTTGATTTCTTGGGGTTGGGGGTCATGCAGAGGGGTTAGTTTCATGGGGGTGAGTCATGCATAGGGATTGGTTTCTTGGGGCTGTGTCATGTAAAGGGGTTTTCGGGGTTGAGTGTCATGCAAAGGGGTTAGTTCTTGGGGTTGAGTTTGAGATTGTGTGTGTGTGTCTGTGTATCTCTCTGTTTCCCTCTCTCTCTCTCTCTCTCTCTCTCTCTCTCTCTCTCTCTCTCTCTCTCTCTCTGTCTTTCTCTCTCTTTCTCTCTCTCTCTCTCTCTCTCACGCACTCTCTTTCTCTCTATCCATCTAGTTCTCTCTCTCTCTCTCTCTCTCTCTCTCTCTCTCTCTCTCTCTCACGCACACTCTCTCTCTGTCTGTCTCTGTCTCTCTGTCTGTCTCTGTCTCTCTCTCTGTCTCTGTTTCTCTCTGTCTCTGTTTCTCTCTGTCTCTGTTTCTCTGTCTCTGTCTGTCTGTCTCTCTCTCTGTCTCTGTGTCTCTGTCTCTGTCTGTCTCTGTCTGTCTGTCTGTCTGTCTCTCTCTCTCTCTCTGTCTCTGTCTCTGTCTCTCTGTCTCTCTGTCTCTCTCTCTCTCTCTCTCTCTCTCTCTCTCTCTCTCTCTCTCTCTCTCTCTCACGCACTCTCTCTCTCTCTCACGCACTCACTCTCTCTCTCACGCACTCACTCTCATCCTCTCTCTCTCTCACCCACTCACTCTCATCCTCTCTCTCTCACCCACTCACTCTCTCTCTCACGCACTCTCTTTCTCTCTCTCTCTCTCTCTCTCTCTCTCTCTCTCCCTCTCTCTCCCTCTCTCTCTCTCACGCACTCACTCACTCACTCTCTCTCTCTCTCTCTCTCACGCACTCACTCACTCACGCACACACACTCTCTCTCTCTCTCTCTCTCTCTCTCTCTCTTCTCTCTCTCTCTTCTCTCTCTCTCTCTCACTCACTCACTCACTCACTCACTCACTCTCTCTCTCTCTCTCTCTCTCTCTCTCTCTCTCTCTCTCTCTCTCTCTCTCTCTCTCTCTCTCTCTCTCTCTCTCTCTCTCTCTCTCTGTCACACCACACACACTCTCTCTCTCTCTCTCTCTCTCTCTCTCTCCCTCTCCCTCTCCCTCTCCCTCTCCCTCTCCCTCTCCCTCTCCCTCTCCCTCTCCCTCTCCCTCTCCCTCTCCCTCTCCCTCTTTGTCTCTCTCTCTCTCCCTTCTCCCCTGTGCGAGCTTATGCCCGAGTTCCTCCAAGCGCGTATTCAAGTTCGTGTTCTGACATTGATGTTAATTACGCGCTCTTTCGGAACCATCGGCGCGTCCACCCTTCAGCCGCGATATTATGCCTGCGTTCTGTGATCTGCTTTCCTGTGCTTGTCGAGCTGACTTTAGGAAGTGCTTGGCGAGGAAATAGCGTGGCGTGTGTGTAAGCAAATGAATGTCCGTATGAGTTGATGTGGGTGTGTGTAGACCTTGTTGGAGCGAGGCCACTTGCTCGCCCTTTGCCAGCTGCTCTCTTGCGTCTACATACGTACACTCGCACATGCAAGCACACTCACGTGTATGTACATATATGTATATATTTATATACATTTATATAATACACACACACAAACACATACACACACACGCATACGCGAACGCACACGCACGCACACGCGCACGCACACACAAACACACACATACACGCACACACAAACACACACATACACGCACATGCACACAGACGCACACACACATGCACACAGACGCACACACACATGCACACAAATATGCACACACACACTTGCATACACATTCTCACGCTTGTGAAAGGAAGACCACCGCTTGTCAGCAGATGTTAACGACACGTGCGATGGCCTTAGTGCAGTAATGAAAGGGATCATGTCTTGTGAATTTGTAATGGAAGGTGGGTGTGAGACCCCAAAAGATCCCAAGTCTCTCTAGGTTCTGAGGGCGGAGTGGTGACGAACTAGACCCTGAGCATCGTCGTCTGTGTGAGAGACGTGTCCTTTTATGCGGCGGTTCCCCTCGAGGGCCGGTAACCTGCCTCCTTCCGCCCGCTGGAAAGTCCGATTCATCTGGGAAAAGAGGGTGGGTTCGCAGGGTTTGCTCGAGGGGGAGATGTAGGTCACCCGGAAAGTTATTTACCTTGGGTCATCTAGGATCGGGGGCGGAAGGTGCGAACCAACTGCTTCCTCCGGTGGTGTAGACTCGGGAGGACTTGGACAGGAAAGTACGTTTGTTTCAGTCAGAGACAGATTTGTGGAGCGATATTGTTTAGAACAGTCACTTACTCAGTCACTCATGTATTCACTCAGCCACTCGGTCACTCACTCAGACATTCATTCACTGACTCACATACTTATACACTCACTGAGTCACTCATTCATTCACTGACTCACATACTTTTGCACTTACACACACGGATACACACACACACACACACACACACACACACACACACACACACACACACACACACACACACACACACACACACACACACAGAGCGAGAGCGAGCAAGAGAGGCACTTCTCGTGATGGGCGGCCTCAGTGGCACACAGCGTCTTCCGTGGCACCTGCGAGAGCCGCGAGGGGGGCCACCAGGCGTCATGCCCGTCAGGTGCCAGGG
>NC_091558.1:13615297-13617797 GCF_042767895.1 Penaeus vannamei | reverse complement strand
GTGTTTGTGATAAAAAGTTCCTTTGTGTTTGATGAGGAGTCTGACACTTGGTGATGATGGCTAAACGGCGAGAGGTGTGTATTTTCAAAATATTAATTGGATTATATTAAGTTGAAGAAAATGACATGTGCATGCTTTTAACTTTAATCGGCATTGAATTTGTTTTTTGGTGATATAGTTGACAATATATTTTTCATTGTTTTTTTGTAGATCATATATTGATCTTTTATAGTACTTATTTTGAAATGTGATATGTAGAGTATGACTCACTACATTATCTGTCTGTCTGTCTTTCTGTTTCTACATTCTCTCTCTCTCTCTCTCTCTCTCTCTCTCTCTCTCTCTCTCTCTCTCTCTCTCTCTCTCTCTCTCTCTCTCTCTCTCTCTCTCTCTCTCTCTCTCTCTCTCTCTTTCTCTCTCACACATACTCTCTCTCTCTTTCACATACTCTCACACACTCTCTCTCACACACACTCTCTCACTGTCACTCTCTCTCTCTCACTGTCACTCTCTCTCTCACTGTCACTCTCTCTCTCTCTCTCTCTCACTGTCACTCTCTCTCTCTCTCTCTCTCTCACTGTCACTCTCTCTCTCTCTCTCTCTCTCTCTCTCTCTCTCTCTCTCTCTCTCTCTCTCTCTCTCTCTCTTCTCTCTCTTCTCTCTCTTCTCTCTCTCTCTTCTCTCTCTTCTCTTCTCTTCTCTTCTCTTCTCTTCTCTTCTCTTCTCTTCTCTTCTCTTCTCTTCCTCTCCTCTCCTCTCCTCTCCTCTCCTCTCCTCTCCTCTCCTCTCCTCTCCTCTCCTCTCCTCTCCTCTCCTCTCCTCTCCTCTCCTCTCCTCTCCTCTCCTCTCCTCTCCTCTCCTCTCCTCTCCTCTCCTCTCCTCTCCTCTCCTCTCCTCTCCTCTCCTCTCCTCTCCTCTCCTCTCCTCTCCTCTCCTCTCCTCTCCTCTCCTGTTCTCCTACATGCATATATTGAAAATATGCCATCATATGTTATTTACATTTGGCTGTTGTTTCCACCAGTTCACTTGGAGAAACACTGAAGACTGCCTTGAAGGACTTGGAGATCAAATCCACAGATTCAAGAAAAGTTAACTTTGCAAATTTCAACAACAACTTGCATAGCTATATCCCGTCTGAGGTGACATCGCATAGACACGACGACTCACCTGAATTGGAGGAGCTGAATAATGCTATAGATCAGATCAGGTGAGTAATTATGAGTAAATAAGATTCTCTAAAGGGGATACAATTTTTTTGGCTTTACTTAAAGAATGAAAAACAGTAACATGTAAAAAAAAAAAATACTAATGTATTGTTTTGCTTTTGGATGAAATACCATTTCCTAAAGTGCATGTGTTCAAGTAATGATTAGTCATATGAAGAGAATAAATTTTGGCCAGTATTTCATGAAAAAAAGATTCAGAATTACATTATATGTAATACTAACAAAGGAAAAGCAGTCCATGGAACCAGTCTGGATTCTATGCAGTGTGTGTTTATCGGCATAGGTAAGTCCATTTACTTAACTTAATAATTTAACAAGCCAAAAAGAAAGAAGTAAAACCACAACATTATAACCAGTGTTAATAATTTCATTGGTCATTCTAATCCTAAACTTCAAAATTAATTTCCTAAAGAATATGTAGTTATAAAGTAGAATAAGAGTATTCATTTAATTGAAAAAAATGAAATATTTTGTTGTCATGATATTCCTGACAAACCTGGTTTATAGGATATTTCTTATAATTGTAATGTCCTCTTAATAGTTTTATATAATAGATCCAATTTTTTGAGTATTTAAAGTGTTTGTTTGTTGATATTATTATACTCGATACAAAAGATATCAAGATAAATTATTTTTATTCTAGAAAATAAAGTATTAATAAATAAAATATAAAGGGCTTTCCACTTAGAATTTGCCCCATTTTAAATTCTAATTGTTGTCTTTTACAGACAAAACGGAATCATACTTGAAGATCGCCGTAATTCTATAAATGAAAAGATAATTAAAAAGGAAAAGAAGAAGAAAGACAAGAAAGAAAAGAAGGAAAAGAAGGAGAAAAAGGAGAAGAAGAAGAAGTCCAAATCAAGTGGAGACACCTCAGAAGAAGGCAAGAAGAAGAAAAAGAAGCATGTCACTCAAGTTGAGTCAATAGAGGAACAACAGAATTCCCCTTGCTGCTCAGGCCTACAGTCTGCTTCTCACTCCCGTCACAACTCAGAAGGAGATAATCCACAAGAGATCTTGCCAGATCCTCTACAGGAGGTAACTGAGTCTCTGGAAGGGCTCAACACAGGTAGAACTTCGGTTGAAAATTCTAGCAGTGGGGAGATTGTATCAACAGAGCCAGAGCCTTTTGAGCGTCTTCCATCTCCCAGCAGCAGAGGTGCCACACCACAGCCTGAAAGCAGAGTGGTAGACACAGAGACTGTTACTGAAGAAGGTGAAGCAGCTGCTGTAGAAGGCACAATGGCAGACTCTGCTCAAGAGGTACAGCC
>NC_091558.1:13588736-13593736 GCF_042767895.1 Penaeus vannamei | reverse complement strand
CTTTGTATTTGGTGTCAGTTTTATGTATTTCTGATGTAGGAAGCATCTGTTTTATTTTATTTTTAATTCATATATTTTTCATTCCTTTTGGGGAAGGTTTTTAACTAGGTTACCTTGGTGTATGTTTTTCTTAGCAAGGATAGATTGTGTGTGTGTATGTTTATATGTATAGATATATATATGTATAAATATATATATATAAATATATATATGTATAGATATATTTGTGTGTGTGTGTGTGTGTATATATATGTATATGTGTATGTGTATGTGTGTATGTATGGATGTATCTATGTGTGTATATATGTATGTGTATATATATGTATGTGTATCTATCTATCTATCTATCTATCTATCTATCTATCTATCTATCTATCTATCTATCTATCTAATCTAATCTAATCTATCTAATCTAATCTATCTATCTATCTATCTATCTATCTATCTATCTATCTATCTATCTATCTATCTATCTATCTATCTATCTATCTATCTATCTATCTATCTATCTATCTATCTATCTATCTATCTATCTATCTATCTATCTATCTATCTATCTATCTATGAATTTATGTAGGTAGGTTTGTATGTAAGAATGCATGCATGCATTTATGTAGTAGTAGTTTTTAAGTGTTATGAAGACTTTATTCACTTTGAAAATAAGAGTTGTATTGTATGTAGATAGTCTATTATTCATTAAGGTTTTGAAATGTGTGTAATATTGTATTGATGTTGGTGGCATTTATCACTGTAAATAGATAAAGTGCACATTTATGCACTCATTTACATATGCATGCTTTCATGATTATCTGTGCACCGACACCCTTGCATGACACTGCAGTCCCCACCCACATTTACATGCAGATACACATGTGAAAGCACATGTACATAAGCACACATGCTCATATGCATACACATGAATGAATAGTGCACATTCATGTGGACATGGATTTAAATAGATACGTACATATATGGTGGATATTCACTTAGATATAGTGTTTACAGATATGAGTGAATAGGCACTTATACACTTATATACATAACATACAATCACACTCAATATACACATGCATTTGCACATGTATTTACATAGACATATGCATGAGTACAGAAAGTGCACATAAGCACACTTAACTAAACACATACTGGAATACATAAGCACTCACATTAATTTTCATACTTTTAGTCTCAAACAAATAGGAAACATACACAGACATGCACACTTGCTAGTACACCCAAATTTTTGCCATGTAGAGATACTTCATAGATTTATAGACCTCCCACTTGAGAAACTAAACAGAAGGCATTTGTAAGGTAGTACTAAAAGAGCAGTGCAGTGTTTCTTAACGCAGGGGTTGTCCTAAGATAATTCATTCGGTTGTTGCTTTGTAATGTCAGCTTAAGAAAGTAAAATCATATATCATTAGTTTTTGTTATGCCTGTTCTCTAATATATAAGTAGCTAGTAAATATTTTGATGACCGAATAATCTATGGCGTTGTGAGGGTATAAGTTATTACCATAATTGGTAGGGACAGGATTTTTGGTCGCTGTACAAGAGGGTTAAGAACCACTGCTGCAGGGGTATTAAGACTTATGTACATGTAGTTTTTGGCTTCTTCTTCTGAATGACAATTTACTGTTTGGGTGAAGTAATGGTTATTTTTAAAATATATTATTATTATTATTTTTTTATTATTGTTTGAGCTTTTGATATTTTGTTGAATCTTGCTTTAATATGCATTGTCTATTTGATAGATATTCCTTTCAACTTCAGTTTCAGTGTTTCAGAATAGCGAGTCATCTGATGAATATCATATAAGATTGTGATTTGTGTCTTTTCTCCTCTATTCCAGGAAGATGAGAGTGGCAAGTACATTCACCTTAAGGGTGTGCCCAAAGCCCTCTTACCAGCTCCTCAAGGGAAGCGCATTTTGGACCACTGGTGGGATGCTATCAAAACGTATGAGGAAGGATTATGTTCTCTGAATGAGTGATGTGCATTTGAGAAATTCTTGGTGCTAGGTATATGGAGAGTAGAGTTTGTCATTGTATTATTATTATTATTTTTTTTTTTACTTTATTTTGTCTTAATTCACATTTTTGTTAACTTTTGATTGCATTTTTATTTCATTTCAGACGCCAGCTGTTTAGTGATGTATTCTTAGTCACTAATGCGGACAAATACAAACACTTTGAACGCTGGGCAACTGCTTCAGACTTTCCTGTGGAGAATATCATCAATGATGGATCAACCATTTTAGATAATGCCTTGGGATCTGTTGCTGATGTTGAACTTGCCATCCGTACCAAAAACTTGTGGGAAAATGATATTTTGGTTGTTGCTGGTGACATGCTGTTTCAGGTATATGTATATTATTATTGTTATAGTTTTATTTACTGTTGCATATTTATGATATATTACTATTAATTTTTTTCTAAATAATTTCTAGTTGTTGTTTTTCTATTTGTCTTGTCCTCACAGCATAAAGTGTACAAAGAAACATTATAATTGGAGTAAGATATAGTGAAATTTAAACCAGTTGTCTTTAGGAGCATTTATAAGTGGAGATCTGGATTTACAGAATCATTATTACATTTTCATATTTATTGCACTGAATGATTAAGTAAATTTCAATTTGAAAATGATCACAAAGCTGAGACTGTACCATTAAACCTTGTGTCAGTTATTCTCTTCGTAATTTGAACACCTGTATGTCTTCTCACACAGGATAGCAAGTCTGATGTTGCACAGGTACTAGACTATTTCTTCATCTATTCTCATTGTAATTTGAACACCTGCTTACCTTCTCACACAGGATAGCAAGTTTGATATGGCACAGGTACTTGACTACTTCTACAGGACACCTGAAGGCGATTTGGCTATATATTATGAGATGGGGTCTTTGGAACCCACCTTTTCAAGAGGTATTGTGGAAGTGTGTTCAAAGACAAACAGGTGAGAAGAGTTTGTCAGTAAAGGACTGATTTATATGATAATATCTGCCTTTTCTTTTGTTTCTGTTCATGTGATATTTGTTTTTGTCTTTTTATTCTGGCTGCAATGTATAGTTTCTCTTTTTTTTTTTTTTTTTTTTTAACTAAAGTCTGGATAGATATAAATGATACTTAGAAATGTATAGGTTCATAGTTACTTCTTCAATATTTAGTAAATCTGAGGGTGTAAGTATCCAAATGACATTAACACTTGGATTCTGGAATTATTGTGGTATGTGGTAAAGGGGTAACTGATTATATATATTCATAAATAGAAATATAAAAAAGAATTGGGACCATTGTTGAGGTAATTACTTATATTTTGAGGTCCTTTTTTAATAGTTTGTATACTATTCATATCCTGGAGAATTTTCTGGAAACTCTAAAGAAATACTGTGCTTTTTATAAATGGAAATAATCTAATATACTAAGAAATCAATAAATAGGTTTTTATTCCTGTAGCAGAATAATACGTTATTGTGCTAAATATATAAAAGATCATAATCATGAAATATGTGAGGATTTAACCCAATAACGCTGGGTAAATAAGTTTGATGGGATTGCGGGGTTGTTGCAGCACATCAACAGTTTCCCCTATTTGCACCTGGCTCGTTTGATAGTTTGTGAGGAACATTAGGCACCTAAAAACTTATATTTTGATATAATTTTTAAAAACATAAAGATTTTGAAGGTGTACCTTCACTTTAGGTGCTATTGCTGCTACTATCCGAGGAAAACAAGATCTGTCCAATGAGCCGACATTGCAGGAATGGTGGTGATATAATGCCACCTGTTACTGTGTCCACAACAGCCATGATATGTATTCATATGCCTCCTGTCTGGCATATGGTTAACACTGATTTTGTACTCCTTTCTTCTGCAGGATAACAAAGTTCTTGGAGAAACCTGCACCTCATGAGACGTGCTCGAGGAATGCTAGTGTTGTATTTTATGCCTTTCGTTCTGAGACTGTTTCACGCCTTCCTGTGTATCTCCAAGAGTATAGGGCTTCCACTCAACGTACCTTTGGTGCTTTCATGCAGTGGCTCATTAATGATTTAAAGGTATGAATAAGTGTTTCATTAGAGGTGCAGTTTCTATGATGTTATTTAATTGAGAGTATTTATGGGAATGAACTGGATTAATGAGAACAGAATGTTGGTACACACCAGGGACTGGAATGTTTGTTGGTTATATCGTGCAGATAATTTTTTCTATGCAGAACACTATCAAATGTATGGAGGGAGGCAAAAGGAGGGAGGGAATAAGTAAAAGAAAAATTATAGATAACCTGATATTTTGCAGGTACTGGTGTATGGGATGAAGCTACCCACAGGTTTTCAACTCATTGGTCAAGTAGGCTTAAAGGATTATGAATCATGGAACTCGTACTTTGCTGACCAAGCCAAGAAAGAGTGTAAGGCCCCAAGATCCCACCGAGCATATGCAAGGTTAGGATAATTAGCCATTTATTGTTACTGTTCTTAAGTTATTTAGTATGGTGGGAGTGTGTGCAGTTGGGGACCATTAGAGTCTCCTAGTGAAAGGGGTTTAAGTGATGCTATGGGCCAAGATTAAAATTGACCTCCATTCATGGTCATAGCCTCCTCATTATAAATCGCCTTAAAAAAGGCACTGTTCTAGCCATGGGTAAGTGGGAGTTTGAGATGTAAAACTGATTGTTCTTTATGACCTGGTTCTTGATAGGCCTAACGATAAGGAAATAGAATGATTGATTTGAGATACTTAGTACAGTGGGAATTTTTGCAGCTGGGGACCATTAGAGTCTCATAGTGAAAGGGGTATCACTACTGCTACTGGCCAAGATTAAAAATGACATCCATTCATAGTCATAGCCTCTTCCTTCCTTATAAATCTCCTTAAAAAAAGCACTATTCCTGCCTGTGTGAGTGCACGTGTTTGAGATGTAAAACTGGTTGTTCTTCATGAGATAGTTCTTGATAAGCTTAATGATAAGGAAATAGAATGATCAAGCAAATATTT
>NC_091558.1:13566236-13576236 GCF_042767895.1 Penaeus vannamei | reverse complement strand
CAGTAGTTTTGTTCTTAGGGTGTAGTGTACGATACAGTATTGTTTGACAGACACTATCACGTTGTCGCCTCAGTATGTCGTCCACCTGTCTTCCTCCCGGGCTTACCACACAGGACGGCGGGAGGGATAGTCGTAGTTCCAAGGATAACCGTAGTTTGCTTCGTACTGGCTTTGTGGTGCGATCCGCCCTGAGTTAACTGGGAAAGGACCCTGATGGCCTTGCGTGTAAGGAGACCTCGCGGGCATGGCGGTCCTGAAGTTGAAAGTAGAGTAATCGCGGTAGAACTGAGGAGGTGGGTTGTTTTGTCCGAAACGTGGTCCGTACAGCTGCTGGTTCTGTGGGGTGAAATTTGGGTTCCTAGGGCGCTCGTTGATTGCCTGTGGGTAATAGTCGTTTCCGCCGTACAGTTGTGGGTAGCGAGACTGCATGAAATAGTCGAAGGGTGTATCGTATTCATCTGGGGTGTCGTAATCAGTGTAAATTACATCATCGTCGTCGTCATCGGTCTGGAAAGGGATTGGTTCAGGGTGGAAATGGCCAAACCTCTGAGGAGTCTGTGGTCCGTCGAAGTAGTCCTGAGGTTCCCTTGTGGGAAATGTGGGTCTTCTCATCAGTGGCTGTGGGCGGAAACGGAAATTTTGCTCGAGAAATTCTTGAGTTGGCTGCTGCTGTTGCTCGAATTCTGGGAACTTTTCCTCAGTCATTGGTTGGTCGTCGCTATCGTCCTCGCTCCGGATTGGTAGAAAAAAATGTTGCTCGTCGTCCCACTGGGCGGGGAAAACAGGGAGGCTCTGGGTGGGCTCGTCATCCTCGGGGAAAATGATTCTCTGGCTGTCATTTTCATTGGGGATCAGAAATGTCTGATTGTCGACCACGATGGGAGTCAGCTGATCCTCCCCGTCTGTCTGTGGCTCTCCGGCGATGGGCAGCAGAGGCTCATCAGGGCGGAATGTTTCTCCAGCGATGGGCGCGATGGGGCGGACGGGCAGCTGTTCAGGCTGCATCTGCACATCGAAAGGCCGCTGGGGAGCGAAGGGGAAGGGGAGCCTGTCATTGCGGTCGCCTTGGGTGCCAATAACCACGATCTCGACTAAGTTCGGTGGTACATATGGCCCAGTGGACTCATCGCCTTCCTGCTCCTCCTCTCCTTCTGTCTCTGGACGCATTACCACAGCAGGACGGAAGAAAGGGAACCCGCCGAAGGGCCTGAAGACCATTTCGTCATTATCGGCCTCTGGAAGGAACGGCGCAAAGCTTTCGCCCTCGGACTCCTCACCTTGCGGGTAGAACTGTTCTGGAACATCCTCTTCAGAAGAGGACTCTTCCGGCATGTCTGGAAGGAACGCAGGTACGATTACGTCACCTTCAGAAGTGTGGAACACTGCTATAGGGAGGTTATCTGGCATGGCTTCGTCATTCGAGATCTCCTCCTCAGGCACAAAAGCACTATCTTCAATCACTGGCTGTTCCTCACCGACGAAATAACCGTCAGAGGCGATGGGTGCATCGTCGGGGACATACTCCTCTTCCTCCATCAGTGGCATATCCTGCTCCATGTCAGGGTTTCCCTCCAAGTTGTATTCCTCCTCGGGAGTGTAGTCGGCATTCTCGGGCACGAACGTTTCGCCTTCAGGTACGAAATATACAACGGGTGGGTCGAAGATAGTCTCCTCTTGTGGGTTTTCTTGAAGCTCAAAATCCTCAGGTTCGTCATCCTCGGAATCCTCTTCTGGCTCCCCTGTCTCGATGAATTCCTGGCCCATGTAAGACACTCTAATTGGGACTAGTTCAGGGATTAAGGGACCAGCTTCTGGATATACTTCTTCAGGAGCATCAAAACCTTCAGGGGCATCTTGAGGACCATCAAACGCATCCTCAGGGACTTCACCATCAGGAATACCTTCGGGGATGTCTTCGGGGCCATCGACTTCAGATTCTTCTTCAGGGACAAATATTCCCTCGGGGATCTCCTCACGGATATAAAATCCTTCTGGGACTTCTTCAAGGACAGCAAAGACTCCTTCGGGAATTCCTGCCTCGGCTTCAGGGCCCTCTTGAGGTCCATCAAAATTATCTGCAGAGGCGCCTTCGATGGCATCAAAATTTTCGACAGGGATAACTACGATTCCCTCAGGAACTTCATCTTGGACATCAGAAAATTCTTCAGGCATCTCTTGAGATCCATCAAACCTGTCTTCAGAAACTTCTTCGGGAGTACCAAAATTGTCAAAAACTACTTCAGGAACTTCTTGTGGGAAGTCCTCAGGGCCATCATATTCAGGGTCATCAGAGACTTCTTCAAGGATAACTGGGATTCCTTCAGAGACCTCATCAGGAGCATAAAAAACCTCTTCAGGCACATAATCAGGGTCCTCAGAGCTTTCTGTGGAGTCTTCTTCAGGGCCATCATACTCAGGCACAAAGCCCTCAGGCACTTCTTCAGGTACAAAGCCCTCGGGCACTTCTTCAGGCACGAAGCCCTCAGGCACTTCTTCAGGCACAAAGCCCTCAGGCACTTCTTCAGGAGCAATAAAGACATCCACAGGTTCTTCAGAGCTGTCTTCAGGAACGTTAACAGTGTCTACAGGGAATTCCTCGGTAGCATCCATTTCCTCTCCTCCGTCTTGGGGTTCTGTTATAAAACCATCTTCAGGAAGCTCTTCAGGAACATCGAGCATAGGAATGTACACAATCTCGGGTTCTTCATCTGTGTCAGGGATGAAGTATTCCAGCCTTGAAGGTTCTTGGACCGGGACAGGCACGAGGGGGTTAGCCTGCGGTTCGACAGGGAGCTGCTCCTGCTCGGGGATTGGTTCTTCTGCATCCTGCTGAGGAACCTGTTGTACCTCCTCGGGGACCTGCTCCTGCTCGGGCAACGCCACCTCCTCAGGCGCTTGCTGTTCCTGCTCGGGCGCTTGCTCTTGTGCAGGCACTTGTTCTATCTCTTCGGGCTTCTGCGCTTGTTCAGTTGCCTGTTCCTGGTCGTCCTCCGCTACCAGCTGCTGCTGCTGCACCTGTTCTTCCTCAGGCGTAGTGACGACAGGAGTAGAAGCCTTATCAGCTGGCACCTTGGAGGTCGCATTGACGGACGACTGGGTGGTTACCGGTACATCCAGGGCCTCAGCCTCAGGGAGGACTTCGACGGCATTTCCTTCAAGGTCGTTGTCTTCAGGTCGTGCGTTGAGGATCATCTGCAGAAGGTCGTGCTTGTTGGGTGTGGGGGGGTCCGACAGCGGCAGGGAAGCCACTGCTGCTACCCCGAGTAACCATAATATCTGCAGCAGAAAAACGATTGTTAGGAAGTGATAAACCATACCTGAAATCGAATCAGGAGACGAAAAGGAACACGAAAAAGAAGAGGAAGAATAAGAAAGAAAAGAAAATGCACGACTTTTTAGTGATCATTTTTATCCTATGCAAATGTGCGCGTAATACAGCATAAAAGTTTATTCGCCTTTCCTATAACCGCCTCCGCCATCCTCTGACCACAGCGCAATATGTAACTATCATACTGTATCATTACTAAAAGCCGCCATCACCATGACTTTGCTTGGAGTCATCAGCAAAACCGGTTTACGGAAATTCCCCGACGCGAGATGGCGCAAACTCACCCTCACCTGGGGTATGGGGGAGGGGGGGAGGGGGGGCGACGGTATATACCATCACCCTTTCTCGTCCACTATCTATATTCCATTTTTTAAAAAGTAATTCTAATTCCTCAATCCTTCTATCCCTGTTTTTCCATTAGGAAAGAGAAGGAAAGAGAGAGAGAGAGAGAGAGCGAGAGAGAGAGAGAGAGAGAGAGAGAGAGAGAGAGAGAGAGAGAGAGAGAGAGAGAGAGAGAGAGAGAGAGAGAAATAAAAGAGAAAATCTCATATTCTCTCATTCCTCTTTCGCTGTCTTTTTGTCCTCCCCCCTCCCCTCTCCCCGCCTCTTCCTCCTTCTCCTCTAGGGCACTGCACGGCACACGGGATAATCGCTCTTATTGCGCCAAGTTCAAGGTTATTCAAGTTCCTTTGTTGGGGATTCAAGGGCAGAGGAAGACGAGATTAAAGGAAGTGGGAAGAGAGACCAAGAAGGATGTTAATAGAGAGGGATAGAAATACTTAAAATGAGTGTGACCAAGGGGGACGAAAAGGATACGAAAGAAGAAAAAAAAGACGAAACGAAAATAAAAGAAAATTATGTATATATAAATAAGGGATACGTAAAAAATAGAAGAAAACTGAACGAAACGAAAAGAAAAATAGGTATATACAAATGGGGGATAGGTAAAGAAAAAGAAGAAAAAAAAGAAAAGGAAGGAAACGAAACGAAACGAAAACTATGTATATAAAAATGAAGGATACTTAAAAAAGAGAGATTGAAGGAAACGAAAAGAAAAGAAAAAATATATATATACACAAATGCTTACGACCAAATAACCTGTTGGTAATAACAGACAACAAAATCACAAAAAAATGTCTGACATGGAATAAATAAACGATAAAAATACAAATTTCTTCATATAAATCATGATGAACCACTTTTTTCATCAGATATCTCTCATTATCTATACTTGCCACAACAATCTCAATTTTTCGGCTCCACATCATTGCTTAAAAAGTGTCAAAAACTGAAAGAAACCGGAATAATTAAAAAAAACAAGACTGCGTGTAAATAAGTGTCGCCCAACTTCCTGCGTCGTGTGAAAAACGATGGCGCTCTTTCTAACCGACTTTTAATAAATGGCGGGAAAATTTCTCAACTAAGTTTGGAAGCGGCTAAGCTTATGGATGTGAAGAGGGAGAGTTAGAGGGGAAGGGTGAGGGTAAGGGCGAGGGAGAGGGAGAGGGTGAGTTTGAAGGTGAGGGTGAGAGTGGGTGTGAGGGTGAGGGAGAAGTTGAGTTTGAAGGTGAAGGTGAGGGTGAGGGAGAGGGTGAGGATGAGGGAGAGGGGGAGGGAGAGTGCACGAAAAAGACAGAAAGGAGAGAGAAAATGTCATTTGGATAATCGACTTTAAATCCAATATATATATATGTGCATATATATACACATATATACACCTGTACATATATATATATATATATATATATATATATATATATATATATATATATATATATATATATATATATATATATATATATACATATATATACATACACATACATACATACATATATATATATATATATATATATATATATATATATATATATATATATATATATATATATATATATATATATATATATATATATACATAGATATATTTTTATATACTTTTATATACATATATATATATGTATAATATATATATATATATATATATATATATATATATATATATACATATGTATATGTATATATATGCATATCTTTCCATCTATCTATGTTTACAGACATACGCATTTTGTATGTATGTATTTATATTTTAAATGACTGAATAAACAGGTAACTGAATAAATAAATCAATAAATGAAAAAAGTGATAAATGGATGAACACACACACTGCATATTCTCTTTGTAAACAATTAAATGTTATCCAGAAGGAATGAGAGATGTAAAAAAATACCATTGAGCAAATTACAACAAAGGAGGCAAACAGAGAGTAGAGTAGTTTGAACATTTCCCCGAACGTAAAACAGGTTAGCAAGAATGAGAGAGAAAACACAGTAAAGACTTGGGGATAATGAATGACTCACTAAAAAGAATGAAACAAGTAAACTCAGGCTGTACCAAGATGCTTCTCTTCGCTTTCTCCTCTATCGTTTTATTCTCATTCTCCTCTTTCCTTTATTCTGTCTTCCTCTCTTTCCCGTTCAATGCCCCTCTCCTCTTCCAGTTCTTCTCCTCTCGAGGTCCTTCCTTCTTTAATTCTTCTCCTTCCCCGCCTTCAACTTCCCTCCTCCCTTCGTTTTTCTTTCTCCATTTTTTATACCTCTTTCTCCTCCTCCTCCTCTTCCCCCCTCCCTCTTCCCTCTCCTCTTTTTTTTATAGTCCCTCCTCCTCCTCTTCTCCCCCTCTCTGCTTGGTTGCGTTTCATCAAATATTTACCAGTCGAGAATTCATGGCCTCCAACCACTGCCTTGTCATTCCTGCAGCGTGGCCTCATTCGCTCTCCTCTTCCCTTGTCCTCCTCTTTCGCTTCTGTCTGTCTATCTGTCCCGTTCATTCTCTGTCTGTCTCGTTCGTTCTCTGTCTGCCTGTCTGTCTCTCGTTCGTTCTCTGTCTGCCTGTTTGTCTCTCGTTCGTTCTCTGTCTCAGTCTGCCTGCGTTTCTCTCGCTCTCTGTCTCTCTCTCGTTCTCTGTCTCAGTCTGCCTGTCTGTCTGCCTCATTTTCTCTCTGTCTGTCTGTCTGTCTCTGTCTCTCTGTCTGTCAACTATTCAGTATCTGCCCCTCTCTCCCTCTTCCTCATTTCCCCAAGTTCCTCAGTTTTTCTCTTTACCTATTCATTTTGGCCTCAGATTTTTTTTTTCAATTCTTTCTCTTCTTTTTTCAACTGCTGTCTCTACTCCATAAGGACTAGAATCCAGGGATAACGCAATGGATCTTCGGTCCTCCAGACGGATAGGTGGAATATGCAACACCTTTATAATGACTGGAATTCCGAAGGAGGTTGATAAACAGACGGACTGACAGACACATAAAGGCAATAACTAGAGTGTATGATAGAAAGATAAGTGATAAAGAGAGATAGGATGAAATACCGTTGGCAACCCTGTCAATTGTCTTATTTACAGGCTGCGCAATGATTCACGTTATTTTATCATTGTATTTTCTCTTCCTGGTTGGAAGTGAGGTGGAGAAAGAAAGGGAAGTGGGGAGGAAGAAGAAGAGGAAGGAGAGCAGAAAATGATGACGAAAAGTGAGGGGCGGGGGAGGATGGGAGGAAGCGAGGACTAAGAGAATAGGAAATAGGGAGAAGGACGGAGAGTAAGAGACGGGGAAGGAGAGGCAAAATGAAGAAGGAAATTCAAAGATAAGAAAGAAAAAAACAAAAGACAAATGAACCAAATAATAGAAATGACACACGGAAGTAGATGAAATCGAATAAACAAACGAACAAACGAAGCCACGGGACTGACTTTAAATATATGTATAATAAAAAAATCCCACTTTCCCCTTAATCTACATCCACTTCCTTTCTCCCTTCTTTCCTTCCCAGTCCTTCGTCCTCCCCACTCCCCATAAATCACAACCCCCAAGAAGAAGAAGAAGAAGAAGGATAAAAAACATAAACATAAACATAAACAAACAAGTCACGAATAACGGAAATTCACCGGATATGCATAACGAGAGGAGGGGCGAAAAGGGGAGGGGGGAGGGGGGAGGGGGAGGGGCAGGAAGAATGATGTGCTAATAGCTCTTCTATTACGGTAATAACGTTGTATCAAATAGCGGGTTTGCAGTTCTAGTGAGCGAGTTCGGAAGTCAGAAGCATGACGGATGGAAATGGCGGTTCGAACGCGCCGGAATGTCATCACTTACTAGACCGTGGGACTACGAGCGCAGATGTGTTTGTTTTGAGGTGCTGGCAAAGTTGAATTAGGCTCTTTATTGTAGTAGTATTAGTGATCGTATTTTTATTGTCATTCTTGATAATAGTATTATTGCCATTATTATCTGTTATTGTAGTTATTTTTACCGTTATCATAATCATCATTACTGTTATTGTTAGTATTAATATCATTATCATTATCATCACCTTATAAACTCGTTGTTATCATTACCTTCATCATTATCAATGATTATTCTTTTGTTAATACCACCATAAAAACCAACATTCTCTGTACAGCTCCCATGGCAACCGTTACCCATCTGGAGGCAAAATCATATAGTTACATGACTTCGACGTTTACTGGACACGCCACCTAAACAAACCGCTTTTAAAATTTGCAAGGAACTGCCGCCGAATATCAAATGCAACATCCCCGTCACATAACCGGAGTTTGCAAGTCCCGCAATGCCTGACGAAGCAGTTTCGAAAAGAGACCGAACCAGTTACGTGATGAAACATAATTCCCGATCGGTCTCGACTCCGGGATTCGAACAAGACTAGCGAACCGTTGAAGCGAACAGCCGGCATGAACCGCAAGAGCGACAGACGTTCAGGAAAATGCGGCGAATTCTCAGACTCATGCGCAAAACTTGAGGGATTTAGGAAGTGCACTTAATTTGCGATGTCTTTGAAGCTGGCGCATGTCCTGTTAGAACCTGATGGAGTGAATTTTTAATTGATGAAAAAGGTAAATATGTGAATACGATCTGGATTTTAGCAAGATAGGACTTGAATATGCTAACCTAGATGGTTTGTTTCTCCTAGGAATATACATAATAAAAGAATATCGTTCTAGAATATATAAAATGATTCGCGAAGAAGAAAGAAGAGGAGGAGAAGAAGAAGAAGAGAGAGAAGGAGGAGGAGAAGAAGAAGGAGGAGAAGAAGAAGAAGAAGGAGAAGGAGGAGGAGGAGGAGGAGAAGAAGAAGGAGAAGAAGGAGGAAAAGAAGAAGAAAATGAGAAGATGAAGAAGAACAAGAACAAAGAGAAAGGAAAAAAAAAGACATGCATAAATCAAACACTAGAAAATACACTGAAGAACCGCATATCCCTTAGACCTACATCTACGTAATGGCCGACACGGAGAACTTCCACCCGAAGCGCGGCATTCCCACACCAAGGAGATTCCGTAACCCAACCCTCCCACTTAGTCCCGTCGGGGCAAGATAACGGCTTCCCACTCTCGAAAGGCTGTCGTATTTACTCGAGGCAGAGGTCATGAGCATAGAGGAGGAGAAGGAGGAGGAGGAGGTGATTGCAAGGAGACTGCACGATGGCGGGGTTCAGAAACCACTCGAAAAGTCGTTGCTCTCTCGCGCTCGCTGCTTCACTCGGCGCTCCTGCACGAGAAGCTTCTTCCTTTGCCTCCCCCCCCCCTGTTTTTGTCTCTCACTTACGTTCCTCTCCTCTTCTTGACTTCTCTCTGTTCTTCTTTTTATTTTTGTTTCTCTCCCTTCCTTTCTCCCTCCTTACTTTTCTCTCTTTCTTCTTCCCCTACTTCTCTCTCGTCCTCTCCACTTTTCTCACATTCTTTCTTTCTCTTTGCTTCTCAAACTTCCTCACCTTCCCCCTACTTCTCTCCCTTCCGACATCTTCCTTTCCATTTATCTCCCTTTCTTTCCTCCTTCCTCTTATCCTCCTACTTCTCTCCCTTCCTCTCATTCTTCCTACATCTCTTCCTTCCTCTCCTCGCCACTTCTCTCTCTTTCTTTCCTCCTCCCTGCTTCTCTCCCTTCCTCTCCTAAATTCCTACTTCTCTCCCTTTCTATATTCCTTATCCTTATCTCAGCTTCTTTCTTCGTCCTTTACTCCCCTTCTGCCTATTTATCTCCCTTTCTTTCCTCTTCCATTCCTCACTTCCTCTCTACCTTACCTTCTTCTCCTTTCCTCCTGTCTACGTCTCTCCTTTAACTTTCCTCCCTGTTTCACTCCCCTCGTCCTTTCTTCCTTACGTCCGTCCCCGTCCTCCATATCCTCTCTTTTTATCTACTCACTCTCTTCTTCCCCTCTCTCTCTCTCTCTTCATCCCCCCCCTCTCTCTTTCTCTCCTTTCAGCCTTCCTCTCTGCTTCTCTCCCTTTCTCTCCGTTCTGCTCTCTTTATCTCCTTTGTTTTCGTCTCTTGTTCTCCTCTCATTTTCTTTCCTCTCTTTGCTTTTCTGCTGTCTTTTTTCATCATCTTCTTTCTCTTCCTCCTCCTCCTCCTACCCCTCCTCTTTCCTTCTCGCTCTCCCCCTCCTCTCCTTCTTTCTCTTCCTCCCCCTACCTCTCCCTCTCCCCCTCCCCCTCAGATTCTTCTTTCTCCTCCTCCTCCTCCTCTTCTTCTTTCGCCTGCATTACCCACGTTTATTAACCCCGTGTGTGTGAATGACTTTCTTCCGTGTATGGCTCTCACGGTCTCTCGCTCTTCTTTTGTTCTTGCGCACACATTCGGTAAGGGGAGAAAGGAACAGACA
>NC_091558.1:13548736-13553736 GCF_042767895.1 Penaeus vannamei | reverse complement strand
ACGATGGCACATACAAACAAAAGCAATAACATACACTCATGCACGCACATAATAACACATACTCTTATATTCACGCAGTCACACACACGGGCACATGCATCACCTAATGAAATAATCTTTGTTTACAGTAGATAAATGTAAATGCGTTTAGGTTCTATCAGTACGAAATGTATAAAATATCCTTCCTTCTTTCCTGTTTTCGCAATGCAGTCTTTCTCCATCTTTCTGCCTGTCTGTTATTTGCATGTTTGTCTGTGTCTGTCTTTCTCTTACTGCCTATCTGTCTGTCTCTCTCTCAGTCTCTGTCTCTCTTTCTCTTTCTTTGTATGCGTATGTATATATGTATATTGAAGTATATATATATATATATATATATATATATATATATATATATATATATATATATATATATATATAAACATATACATAGGGACAGAAGGTTCAACAGAAGCCCAGTTCAGACTAAAACCCCTTCATGCCTTCCCTCCAGTACGCTTCTGTTCACTCCGCTGCACCGCAAGGATACTGACCTCTGAAACCCTATAGCCCCCATACCCCCTCCCCCCCCCACACGTCTTTCCGACCACCATCCTCACCGCCCTTTCCCGCCCATCCCGCCCGCCTCAAGCCCATCCCGCCCGCCTCAAGCCCATCCCGCCCGCCTCAAGCCCATCCCGCCCGCCTCAGCCACCTCCTTTTTTCCTATAGTCCTACAACCACCGAATCTTTCATCCTCGTGTTTTTGTTACTTATATTACTCTATTTTACGTATTTGTTGATTTACTTACTTATCTACTTGTTTGTTGGTTTGTCATTATGGTCTTTGTTATTATCATTATCGTCATTAGTATTATTACTGTTCCTATCTTTATTATAATCATGTAATTTATGTTCACTTTTCTACTTGTTTATGAATTTTTGTACATGAATGTGTAGCTTTTGTAACATATGCTTTTGTACCAGGATAATTTTCGCATTTGATCACGTGACCCAGGACCCCACAGCTGTTGTACCTGTAACAGCACACTACATGGTACGTTCACTCAGTTCCTATAAGCGATAAAGAGTAATTTTGTGGGATTCATTATTTTCTTATTATGTGTACTTCTCTTTCGTGGAATTTCTACTTTTCCCTTTTTTCTCTCCTTCTCGCTCTCTCTCTCTCTCTTGCCCTTTCTTTTTTCTTACCCTTTGCTTGTTCCGATTTTTTTTCTTTTATTCCCGGAAATATCATGTATCGTTTTATCTTTTTTCTTTTGTTGTTCTTTCGTTGTCTTTTTTCTTCATTCTTCTTCTTCCTTTGCGTTCTCCGATTCAATTTCTTAACCTAATTTATTATCTCTTTTCATCAATTTCTTCTTTTCACTGTTCATGACATATTTTTTGTATCTTATTAACGGTTCTCTTTTTCTCTCTTTATCAATCGGTTATCTCATCTATAATATTTTTCTCCTTTGTGCTTTTTTCTTTTTTACACATATTGTATTTCCAATATTTATTTCTTTTTCTCTCATTACGCATTCTCTTGTGTCTCTATATTTCTTCTTTTTCGTCTTCTTTCTCCATCTTTATTTTTTTTGTGATGTTTCTCTCTCGTCTTTTTTCTCTCTCTATCCATTAGTATCTTTTTTTACACATCAATAAAATCACGTTTTGAAAAAAAGGTAAAAGACAAACGGTTGAGTCCGTAAGAATATAAAAAACTGGTCAATTATTCGACTTGTATTTTAGCATTTTCTTTTATATTTTCTACTGTTTCATCTATTTTTTTTGCGTGACATTTTCGTTTTCTCGACTCCTTTGTATTTCTCTTTCTCTTTATTTTCATTTACTCATGCTTTCCTCTCTTCGTTTCTTTCCTCAAGGCTTCGTTAATTTCCCGTTATTATCCGTGCATCCTTTCTATCTTCATTCTTCTTTTTCTGTTATTTCAGTGTTTTCCTACATTTTTTATTATCGCGATTATTATCGTTGTTCTTATCATTATCATCATCATTACTTCTTTCTTTGTACGTCATACTAATCATAAACTATTTTTCCTGTTTTCTTTTGCGTTTGCTCATATTTTTTTTCTTTCTTCGAATCTGTTCTACCTTCTTCGTCTTCTGTTTTTTTCCCATCTCTACTGCAAATATTTTCCGGGAATTTCCCCAGCGGTCGAGGGTGGGACGAAGGGCAAGTGGTGGGGGGGGGGGGGGGTAAAAGGTCTAGGGGAAGGAATGGCGAAAGGAGAGGAGGGGGGGGGTAGAAGGAGACGAAGAAGATAATTGAAAGGGAGGGGAAGGGAATAAAGAGTTAGGAGGGTGGAGGGGGGGGGAGAGCGAGCAAAGGAGAGGGAGGAGGAGGTAGATGTATAGAGGGACGGAGGCAGGGCGAGGGAGAGGGGCGAATGAGAGAGAAAGGGAAGAGGAAGGAGGGAGAGAAAAAAAAAAGCAAGAGACATGGAAAAGGGGAAAGAGGAACGAGAAGAAAGCGAGAGATGGAGGAGGAAGAGGAGAAGGTGATGAGTCAAAGCGATGGGGCGGAGTTAAACTACAGCTTTGCCCAGTCCTTTGGCTACACGTCAGACTCCGAACGGAAAGGCTCAACATATTTCCTGAGTAAAAAAACAACAACAAAGAAACTCCAGCATTTAGTTTATACTATGTGTGTCTTCATAATGTTCCTTTTCGCTTATTTGTCTATTGCTGTTTGTATTGTTGGAAAATGTCAATGCAAAAGAACACATACACACACATAACCCCTTATTATAACGCAATGACTGGGCCTTAAAACAACTAAAAGGCACATACGGGTGGATGGTACTAAACACACTCACACACACACACACACACACAGATACATACATACATACATACATATATATATATATATATATATATATATATATATATATATATAATATGTATATACATAAATATATATTAAATATAAACAATCTGTTTCGTCTTTCCGATCTTCGCAATATATTTGATTATTATTCAGGTTATGTAAAGCCTTCAGAATTTTCCTTCTTTAATCCGGGATTCATAATGATAATAATAGTGAATGGAAAAAAGGAGTTAGGATATAATGATAATAATAAAAATAATGATACCAATAATTATAACAAAAACAGTCAACAGTTAAAATGGCAAGAATGAGTACTTAATTCGGATATGATGATGATAATAAAAATAATGATAACAATATTGATAACAAAAATAAAGCCAACAGTTATAATGGCAAAGATGATTACATAACATCAATAATGGCAGCAATCATAATGACGGTAATGAGGAGAATCCCCACAGCGCCATAGTCTCGCCCTCCAACAAGCTGCGGGCTGTGAAATCGCCGGCGCTTTCCAAGTCCAGCGAGAGAGAAATCCGGTGCTTCGTCCAGATGTGGGACACAAACAGCTCACCAACACCAGATTCCTCAACAGCAAGAGGTGATTCACTGCTCTGGAAACTGATAATATTGTCATAGGTTTAGAATGATTTCGACATAACCTTACAAACACCTGGTTATCCCCAAACAAGGGCAGAGAGGATGAGGTTTCCGAGTTTCAGGTTAGAAAACTACTCTTTCGAGGTTTAGTGTAAGAATATGGTGAAGTACTGCGAACTAAATGTCCATCAGAATCGCAGTGAAAAAAAAAAACGTTTTATCTAACCAAATCATTGCGAAAAGAACCGTTTGATCTAATCGGATCATTGCGAATAATGCCTTTGCTAGATTCTGTAAGATCAAACACTACAGGAAGAACTAAATGTTGACATGTCCTGTAGAAGAGGTCAGTGAATGGAGGCAAGACAAAATCAATGTCTAATGGCATAGTAGTGTCCAATGAAGTTCCAAACAAAAAGTACAAATCAACAGAAATGTAGGCCACTCGCTGTAAAGTCTTGGCATGGCCATGATCGGCTATAACAAAGTCTGTTTAAGTACTGCACACTCTTGGAGCATCGCAGCTCTTAAAAAAACGACGGTGTAAGCTTTAGCATGAATTATTTTCTTGAGAATGCAATGAAAGAGCGAAAAACTGGAATGTGGCTGATGACACTGATGAGGTCAATGGAAGCACCTCTCAAGGCTCTTTCAATTGCCACTCGTTTTACTGAGCAGCATCTCATGAAGGAGTAACCTATGGCATGTTACCGGTAAAGAGAAAGTTGCCAACCATTTTACTCCATAATTAATCAACAAGGATTAGGGTCATGTAGATTAGGAGAGTTTAGGACAATTAAACTTTTCTACTGCGATAATAAGTTGCAGTTTGACATAGATACCTTAAGTTGAATTATCATAGAGCATTTTTCCCATTTCCTGCCATCTGTCTAATGTTTCATATATCTGGCGCAAGACCATATGATTTAGGTAATGCAAACGAACCTCATCGTAGCAGCTCAGGATGATGCTTAATGTCGATAATTGAAATATATAATGAACCAAATTCAAGTTGACAAATGTAGAAAGGTATGGATGAGAAAGAATATCTTCACAATACAAGAAATGTATTTGATAATTTCGAAAATTTCTTCGTCAGAAATACATCATAATCAAAAGATGTATTTGACCGGTTTCGAATATATTTTCGTCAGAAATACATGTATATCTGACGAAGATATATTCAAAACCGGTCAAATACGTCTCTTGTATTGTGAAGATATTCCTTCTCATTTATACCTTTCCTGAAACATATAAATCGCCTAAGATTATTACCAGTGGCTGCCGCAGACAAACATCAATTCGAAGAGGCTTCTCGAATTGTTGGTGAGCACTTACAGGGAGGAGGAGGTCGTGTTAAACTAAATTGGCCACCTGTTTAGTCTCTTAATCGTTCATATACTTGAATATTCACTTCATGTTCTGAAACCAGCTGAGGACAGATTCGCTCTGGCTCCCATCCTCTCATTTTATTTCGATGGTCCTAGTCAAAGTCTCTCTGACTCACTTCTAATATTTCTTGCTCAAGGGCTTAAGAAAATCTCTTCATAAGTTTTATTCTCACCCTC
>NC_091558.1:13528736-13536236 GCF_042767895.1 Penaeus vannamei | reverse complement strand
CATTATTACTATTATTATTACTTTTATTATTATCAATATCATCATCATCTTTATCATAATCATTATCATTATCAGGAATTACTGTTATTACTATTATCGTCACCATCATCATTCTTATCATTGTTATTATCATCATTATCATGATAATCATTAATATTATTTTTATTATCATTATCATTGTTATCATTATTGTTACCATCATTAGCATAATCATTATTACCATTATTATCAGTAGTACCATTCTCATAATCATTATCATTATCATCATTATCATTATTATGATCATCTTCATCCCCATCAGTGTCATTATCATCATTATTATCATTGAGAGAGAGAGAGAGAGAGAGAGAGAGAGAGAGAGAGAGAGAGAGAGAGAGAGAGAGAGAGAGAGAGAGAGAGAGAGAGAGAGAGAGAGAGAGAGAAACTTTAACAAAAAAGCAGAAGAGAAGGAATAGAAGGAAAAAGAAGAAGAAGAAGAAGAAGTAGAAAAGGAAGAAACGAAGAAACGAAGAAAAAGAAGAACAAGACGAAGAAAAAGAAGTAAAAAGAAGAAGTAAAAAAAAAAGAAGAAAAAGAATAATAACAATAATAATGATCAGAAGAAACATAAACTGACCCTCTTTCGCTCTCTTGGGGATTAAGGGGCATTCTGAACAGGACGCGGACACGACGTCGACGCCCGTGACTATCTGTTTTTTTTTTTTTTTTTTTTTTTTTTTATTCTTGTGAAACATTATGGAACAGGAAGTGTTCGGGATGAAGGTAAATATATATACATACTTACATACACACACACAAACACACACAAACACACACGCGCACGCACGCATACAGACGCACACACACGCGCACGCATACACACACACACACACATACACGCACATACACGCACGCATACACACACACACAAACACATACACACACACAAGCACACGCACGCATACATACGCACACACACACACACACACACACACGCACACACACACACAGACACGGGACAGGAGGAGGCTAGTGGAAATATACAGAGATTGATGCATAAACCTAAACATGCATATATGTTAATATGCAAGTACACCCACATACTAATGCACACACAAACACACGCACAAATATACTTTACAATAACGTGATATCATTACATACCACTAATAATCACATAATAATTGTAAACATTTGTATAAAGAACGTATAATGAAAAAGCATTATGGATAACGTTTGTGTAAAAGAAACTAAAAAAAAAATATATATGAGAGTATACGGCGAAGTGCACTGTGCTAACCAGGGGAGCAACCGAAGCATAAAAATGTACACAAGAGTAAGTACACAGCTGGATCCTGTACATAACTGGTGGAATATACACACAAGCAGAGTAAATAAGAAGTAAATGTACAAAGGAGATGTACGAAGGAGAAGAATTAACACAAAAATTAGATTAGATAAACGCTGCATGACATGGGGTTCAGCGAACACGACAGATAGGAGAACGTATGATGTTGATGGTGAAGAAGGAGAAAGAGGAGGAGGAGGAAGAGGGAGAGGGGGAGGAAGAAAAAAGAGGAGGAGGAGGAAGAGGGAGAGGAGGAGGAAGAAAAAAGAGGAGGAAGAGGAAGGAGGAGAAGAGAAGGAGGAGGAGGAGGAGAATTATGATTAGGAGAAGGAAGAGGAGGAGGAGAAGGATAAGACTGAAGAAAAATAATGATGTTGATGGTGAAGAAAGAGGAAGAGGAAGAGGAGGAGGAGGAGGAAGATGAAGAGGAAAAGTAGGAGGAAAAATAAGAATAAGAGGAGGAGGAGGAGAAGAAGAAGAAGAAGAAGAAACAGAAAAAGAATAACAAGACGACGAAAAAATGAGACAAAAAAAGAAGAAAAAGAAGAAAAAGGAAGGAAAGGGAGAAGTAGAAAACAATAGAAAGAAAAAGAGAGAGATAAAAAAGAATGGCATGAATTATTCCAAAATCAATGACAAACTTTTCCTTCTTTCGAACACCCAAACAACAGGGTAAACACAAAGGTCACAAACAAGATAAGAAAACCTGAAAGATCAGTGTTTTAAAAGACAATATTGTCGAGCGTTTTCTGTTGCCTTCTTTGTCTCTCCTCTGTCTCTCCTTTTCCTTCTCTGTCTCTCCCCTTTCTTCTGTGTTTGTCTCTCATATTCGTTCTTCGTCTCTGTCTCTCATTTTCCTTCTCTGTCTCTCCCCTTTCTCTTTGTTTGTCTCTCACTTTCGTCTCTGTCTCTCATATCCTTTTCTGTCTTCGTCTGTCTCTCATCTTCCTTCTCTGTCTCTGTATCTCATTTTCTTTCTCTGTCTCTGTTTCTCCTTTTCTCTCTCTTCTCTCTGTCTATCCCCTTCTGTGTCTGTCTGTCTATTTGTCTGCCCATCTGTCTTTCTGTCTGTCTGCCAATCTGGCTCTCTCCCTCCTTCTCTCTCTCTCTCTCCATCCCTCTCCCTTCCTTCTTCCCCCTCCCTCTTTTTCTGTCTTCGTCTGTCTCTCATCTTCCTTCTCTGTCTCTGTATCTCATTTTCTTTCTCTGTCTCTGTTTCTCCCTTTCTCTCTCTTCTCTCTGTCTATCCCCTTCTGTGTCTGTCTGTCTATTTGTCTGCCCATCTGTCTTTCTGTCTGTCTGCCAATCTGGCTCTCTCCCTCCTTCTCTCTCTCTCTCTCCATCCCTCTCCCTTCCTTCTTCCCCCTCCCTCTCTCACTCTCTTCACATCTCTCCCCTTCTCTCTACCTCTCCCTTCCTCCCCCCCTCTCCCCTCCTCTCTCTCTCATTCTCCCTTCTCTCTCCCCCTCCCCCTCTCCCCTCCCACCCCCTCTCACTCCCTTCCTCCTCCCTCCCCCTCTCTCCCCCTTTCTCTCTCTCCCTCTCCCTTCCTCCCTCCCCCCTCTCTCTTCCTCCATTTTCTCTCTCCTTTTCTCTATCTGTCAATCAATCTGTCGCACAAGACATTACCGACGACCTCAGGCGACCCACGGCGTTCACTTATTCACGAGAGGTCACAGCCTCGTCTCAGCTTTTTTCCACAAAACCATTTCTCTCCTCTGTTTGTATCTCTCTTACTCTATCTCCTACCGAATGAAGAAGAAAATAGAGAAGCAAAAGAGGAGCTGGAATGGGGATAATCTGTCATTTTTTTCTACCACCACGGTAACAGAGCCTCGGACAGCGGGAGTTCACCCTGCAGGCTGTTGAGAGGGTCTGCTGGGAAATTCCCCAAGAAAACCCCGGACACGTTGGCGGACTCTCGATGCTCTCGTCCCCTCTCCCCCCTTTCTCCCTTCTTCGTCCCTTCCTCTTTTTTATCCTTCTTCTCCTCCCTTCCCCTTTTTTTATCCTTCTTCTCTCCTCCTTCTCCTTCCTTCCTCTTTTTTTTTATCCTTCTTCTCTCCTCCTTCTCCTCCCTGCCTCTTTTTTTATCCTTCTTCTCTGCTCCTTCTCCTCCCTTCCTCTTTTTCATCCTTCTTCTCCTCCTCCTCCTCCCTTCCTCTTTTTATCCTTCTTCTCTCCTCCTTGTCCTCCCTTCTTCTTTTTTATCCTTCTTCTCTCCTCCTTCTCCTCCCTTCCTCTTTTTGATCCGTTTTCTCTCCTCCTCCTCCCTTCCTCTTTTTTTTTTATCCTTCTTCTCTCCTCCTTCTCCCCCCCTCCTCTTTTTATCCTTCTCCTTCTTTCCTCTTTTTTATTCTTCTTCTCTCCTTCTCCTCCCTTCCTCTTTTTTTCCTTCTTCTCTCCTCCTTCTCCTCTCTTCCTCTTTTTATCCTCCTTCTCCTCCCTTCCTCTTTTCATCCTTCTTCTCTCCCCCTACTCCCCCCTTCCTCTCTTTTTTATCATTCTTCCTCCCTCCTCCTCCCTTCCTCTTTTTATCATTCTTCCTCCTCCCTTCCTCTTTTTTATTCTTCTCTCCTCCTTCTCCTCCCTTCCTCTTTTTTATTCTTCTCTCCTCCCTTCCTCTTTTTTATCCTTCTTCTCTCCTCCTTCTCCTCCCTTCCTCTTTTTATCCTTCTGCTCCCTTCCTCTTTTTTATCCTTCTCTCCTCCTTCTCCCCCTTTCCTGTTTTTTATCCTTCTTCTCCCCTCCTTCTCCTCCCTTCGCCTGGTTCCTGATATTCATCTGTCATTTCTTTCTTTTCTTCCTCATTATCCCCTTCCTTCGTTCTTCTTCCCTCTCCCCCTCTTCTACTCCTTATTTTCCTCCTCCCCCTCCCTATTTCCCTTTCTTCGTGCTGTTCCTCTTCTCTTGATTTTTCTTCTTTTCCGTTATCCTCCTCCTCCCTTCTTCCTATTCCTTATATTCTGTTTCATCTCTCCTCTTACGATCTTACTCCTCCCTTCCTCCTTCTCCCTATCTACCTCCTCATCTTCTTCCATTTCTCCTTCTCCTTATTGCTTCCTTTTCCCTTTCTTTTTATTCTCCTCCTCTCTTCCTTTTTTCGTTCCTCCTAATCCTTACGTTCCTCCATCTCCCTGTCCATCTCCATATTCTTTTCCTCCTCCCGTCCGCCTGATATTTCTTTCTTCTCTTCCTCTTACTATTTATAGTAATCTTCTCTAACCATTTACTCTTCCAATCCACCTTTCTCTTCCTTTCTTCCTACTCCTTACATTCTTCCTAATCTCGTCTTTTCCTTCGCTTCTCCTCCATCCCCTTTTCTTCCTCTTCCTTTTCTTCTTCTCTGCCTCCAGTTCTCCCTGCTTCCTCTCCCCCTTCCTTCTTTTTCTGTTTCTCCTCCTCTTATTTCCTCCCTCTTCTTTTTCTTTTGCCCTTCCATTCCCTCCTGTTTCTCCTCTTCTTTTCATCCTCCTCATCTCTCGTGTCCCTTCCCAACTCTCCTCTTCCTCTTCTTTCTCTCGACCCTTCACTGGCTGATAAAGATGGAGAGATAAATAGAAGCCATATATAGAGATAACTAATTGCATAGTTCATTAATCGAATGAAATTGATAAGAAGATAACTGAATTCATTGATGTCCAGTATTGTTCCTCCTTCTAATTCATTTATTATTATATTTACATTTATCTTCAAGCCGTCAATCAGATGAAGTATGTATCGCTACACATATTCAAATATTTATGTATATTCATAGAAGTGCGTTTATATGTTGTGCGTAGATGATGAAAATTATATCTCTCTATAGGCTTATCCTTTCATCTTATCTGTCTATCTGTCTATCAGTTTTCTATTTTCTATCTATCGACAGACAGACAAGCAAAGAGATAGATGTATAGATAGATGATTTGCATACGGTCATTCGTGGAAAAGTTATTGTTTGTAATCATAACTAATAGCAACGAATTATGCATATTCAACCCCTATACATCACGAATAGTGCGATAATTAGGCCCTTGGTGCACAAACTAAAAAAAAAATAATAATAATACAAATAATAACACAGATAATAACATGAATAACAACAAAAATCGCGTGGGTTCAAATCGAAGAGAACTCGGGTCGGGCGAAACATTTCAGGAAAACTTTGGCCGGGGGTTCTTCACCTCTCTGTTGACGCAGACTAATTGTGAAACCGCGTGTGTCTGCGGACTACTTCAGGGAGATAACAGCGCGTCGCGTGTAACAGTATTTTCGTTTCATTTCGATCTTCTTTTTTTCTTTTGGGTGAAGAGGGGAATGAAAATGCGATATCCTTTGTTTATCTATTTCTCGATGAGTTTCATTCTGTCTGTCTGTCTGTCTTTCTGTCTCTCTCTCTCTGTCTGTCTCTTTCTCTCTGTCTGTCTGTCTGTCTGTCTGTCTGTCTCTCTCTCTCTCTCTCTCTTTCTCTCTCTTGCTCTTTCTCTCTCTGACTACCTAACTACCTACCTACCTACACACCTACACACTCACCCACACACATACACACACATATGTATATATGTATAGATATACATATATATAAATATATGTATATATATATATATATATATATACATGTATATATATGAATATACATATACGTGTATGTATATATATATACGTATATATATGTGTGTGTATATATATGTATATATATGTATATACATATTTATATATATATTTATATATATACATATATATGTATATGTACATATATATATATGCATATGCATTTATATATATATATATATATATATATATATATATATATATATATAAATATACATATATATATACATATATATATATGTATATATATATATATTTATATATATATGTATATATATATATATATATATATATATATATATATATATATATATATATAAATACATACTAGCACTCTCTCTCTCTATCTTTACACATACACACACTCATACACACACATATATATGTATGTATATGTATATATATATATATATATATATATATATATATATATATATATATATATATATATACCTATATCTACAATGTATGTATGTATATATAGATATATATCTATATATACGTATATATATAGAAAATGTATATATATGTATATATGTATATATATATGTATATATATATATATATATATATATATATATATATATATATATATATATATATATATATATACCTATATCTACAATATCAATACATCTATCAACCTGCACATCTACGTGTCCACTTCCTACCAATCTGTCCGCCTTGTCTCTATCTCTGTCCATCCTCGTGTGTTTCTCAGTCTCCCTCTTTATGGACCGAACACCGGGCCACGGACGCTTAATGGGCCATAAACCATAGCTCGTCGTGAATCCTTGAATTTGCATATATTCGAAAATCAATATAATCTGATCGTCATTTTCGTCCTCGGTGCCAAAGGGATAGACGAAATATGTTTATCTACCGTAAATATTGTAATTCGGTGTGAAAAGGATGAGGATGGTGAAGATATAAGTGGATGATTTATGCATAGATACAGGAGAAGCTGCGGTCTATCGTGTCTATTGCTATATATTGGGAAACTATATCTGGTTTCAAAACATTTAGAAAATAAACAAATCTATCTTTTTTTCATGATCTGAATGTAAATAGAGGTGTTTTACGTCAGTGTCCAAACTGGGGTCTACAACATAGATCATAAGGGTACGTGAACCAACAAAGAACACACACGCCTCACATCTTACATTAAGTTGTATTAAGTATTTTCAAGCATTTTGTTATTAAATCATCTTATTTATTCGTGTATTAAATTCGAATATACTGAGCAATACCCCTGCAATGCAGTCTTTTCATAATTAGTATATTATTTGCATTATCCTAAATAAAACACTTTGTTTAGCCATGGTGGTCGGGGTTGGGGGGAGAGGGTCCGTAATAGTAAAAGAAGGTAATAAAGGGTACAATAGGCGAAAATGTTTGGACAACACTTTTACGTTATAAGTAACTATAAATACTTTGTATTTATAAGTAGCTCATAAAAATTCACTAAAACACAATGTCCTCAGTCGGAAATTCCACTACCCATGTTAAGCTCTGTGACATACTTGGGGTATTGAGTGTGGTGTAGTGGCAGCGGGGTAGATGCGTGGTAGTTGTGATGA
>NC_091558.1:13518736-13523736 GCF_042767895.1 Penaeus vannamei | reverse complement strand
CTATCTATATCTCCATCGATCTATCTGTATATCTATCTATATCTACCTGTATATGATTCATCTAGTGATGATATTCATAATAACGAAAAAGAACACAATCAGCTATATCAAGAGAGAGAGAGAGAGAGAGAGAGAGAGAGAGAGAGACAGACAGAGACAGAGACAGAGAAAGAGACAGAGACACAGTGTGAGAGAGAGAGAGAGACACAGTGTGTGAGAGAGAGAGACATATACACAGAGAGAGATAGACAGAGAAACAGATACACAGAGAGAGATAGACAGAGAGACAGATACACAGAGAGAAATAGACAGAGAGACAGAGAGATAAACAAAGAACATACCATCAGCAGCAGTACAAAAGACTATAGTGATGATAGTGCCAGCAAGTGCAGACACAGGATACTCCGGTATATGGGTTATCGGATACAGCGCTTCCCTCCTGCTCCAATAGAACGCACTTCGACTTCCTTCTTGAGATGGTCAGCTGGTTCTCTCTCTCTCTCGCTTCCTTCTCTTGTGTGTCTCATTCTCTTCCTGTCCTTTTGGGGTCTCTCCTGTCTGTTTGTCTGTCTGTCTGTATGTGTGTGTGTGTGTGTGTGTGTGTGTGTGTCTGTCTGTTGTTCAAGTTGTTTGTCTGCTCTGGTTGATTCGTATTTGTTCTTCTTGTCTGTCTGTCTTTCTGTCTCGTTCTCTTTTTGTTTCTCTCAGTCTATATATGTCTATTTCTGTGTGTTTATCTGTTTATCTGTCTGTCTTTCTGTCTCGTTCTTTGCTTGTCTCTCTTTTTGTTTCTCTCTGTCTATATATGTCTTTTTCTGTGTTTTTCTGTTTATCTGTCTGTCTTTCTGGCCACCTATCTATCAGTGAATATCTCTGCCTCTGTCGCTCTGTCTCTGTCTCTGTCTGTCTGTCTGTCTCTCTCTCTCTCTCTCTTTCTCTCTCCCTCCGCCCCCCTCTCCTTCGCCCTCTCCCTCCCTTCCTCCTCCCCTCTCTCTCTCTCTCTTCCTCCCTCTTCCTCTCCCACTTTCCCCTTCTTCCCGCTCCTTTCCACGTTTCTCTCCCTCTCTGCCCGTCAATATTGTTACTATCATCTTTCTATATTCCATTTCTTTTAAAAGTGATGGCCGTTGTGACATCGATCAACTCTACGGGATTCGCACTCCACACTTGCCGATTGGTAAAGGGGGTGGGGTGGGGGTAGGGGTGTGTGTGGGGGGAGGGAGGATCAGCAGCAGCGGGGAAGACCGGGAGGAATATCGAATGAATGAACATGAATAAATACGAAGATAGAAAGACAGATAGAGGGATAGACGGAAAGGTGGATAGATGGATAGACAGAAAGGTGGATAGATGGGTAGGCAGAAAGATGGATATATGAATAGACGGGAAGACAGATAGAGGGATAAACAGAAAGATGGATAGACGGAAAGATAGGTAGATGGATAGACAGAATGGTGGATGGATGGATAGATAAAAAGATATATAGATGGATAGACTGCAAGATAGATAGATGGGTAAACGGAAAGATAGCTGGATAGAGGGAAGAAAAGATAAATGAATAGACAGAGAGATAAATAGATGGATAGACAGAAAGATAGATAGCTAGATAGACAGAGAGATAAATAGATAGACGAAAAGATAGATAAATCGATAGACAAGAAGACATATAGATAGATATACAGAACTATAGATAGACAGAAAAGAGTCATATGAATAACTGGCGAATAACTCGTTGTGCAGATTAGCGAGGAAACCTCTTCTATCATATTGTAGTACGATCTTCAATACGAGAGTTGTGAGGAGCGAAGAATCTATAACCTTGGGAAAAGATGCTCCATGGCAACACTTAGGGAACGCGTTGCCATAAAGACATTCAGCGAATACCTGCTTTTGGTACGAACCACACACACACACACACGCACACACACACACACACAAACGCTTTAGATATATCTCTATCTGTTTATCTATGTATCTATCTCTATCTATCTATATCTAAGCATATATTTTTATCTATGTATCTATCTCTAAGTATATCTATCTATATCTAAGCATATCTCTTTATATATGTGTCTATCTCTAAGTATATCTATCTATATCTAAGCATATCTGTTTATCTATAAGTATATCCATCTATCTATGTCTATCTATCTATGTCTATCTATCTATCTATGTCTATATATCTATGTCTATCTATCTATCTATGTCTATATATCTATGTCTATCTATCTGTTTATCTATCTATCTATGTCTATCTATATATATATCTACATCTAAATCTATCTATTTATGTTTACATATATTTTGTATAGCATGGCATACTACTGGGGTGCAGATGTCTTCCGTATGTTCAATCATTCATTCATCACTGACTTTATTTCCTTGCAACTGCATGTGAAGGCTGCGCGCTCTGACATTTATGTATATATATGGGAGCATGAGTCATGAAATTAAATCAAAGTGTCATGGAAAGCATGATGGACAGAGGAGTATGTTATGAAGTATGTGGAATGTAGCGCTTTCCTCCATCCATGTCCATTCAAAAGGGAAAGAAAGAGAGGATGATGATAATGATAAGAAAGATGAGGATAATAGGAAAAAAATAGAGGGGGAGGGGAGGAGGCCTTACATAGTTAAAATGCTCTTGAAAATAATCACACTCTTGTATAAACATTTTCCAATGAATACTATAAGGATCACCTATACTATTTTTTTTTTTTTTTACAATATGAAATTCCTCCTGCGTTGGGTCTTTTCCGTTGGTCAGATCATTAAAGAGAGAGAACACGTCCTCTGGGAACTCATGCAACGGTTTTGACAGGATATGCAACTGTGCTGTTATGTTGCAACATCTGGTACTGCTCTGTGAATACCAACCGTCCTCTTTTATCCGTGTCATTTTATATATGTATATGTGTATTCCTTTATGTTCATATGAAATAGTATATCTATCTATCTGTCTGTCTATCTATCTGTCTGAAAGGTGGAATACTGCACTGTCGCGTTGATATGGATAAATAAAAACACCCCCTGACCAGGACTCGAACATGGGCCGCCCCAGGAATGACTTGGAGGATCAGGACTAAACCAGCCACACCACGTGACCACCGAAAAGGGAATCAACCACTAGAGGTTGTCAGTAGCTCCATAGACATTACCTTCTACTCATATTAGGGTAATGATAGCGAAGTTTTACATGTACTCACTTATTTGTACATGCAATTTACACACACACACACAGACACACACACACACACACACACACACACACACACACACACACACACACACACACACACACACACACACACACACACACACACATATATATATATATATATATATATATATATATATATATATATATATATATATATTTATATATATGTATACACCTTCATGTCTCTGGTCGTAGCTTGTAAACGCTCACAGAATAGCAATTTTTTTGAAAACTTTCACCCTGCTTTTCTTTCTTCTCTTATTTTCTCTTCATTCTTCCCTCCCTCCCCCCTTTCCCTCATTTATTATCTCACTCTCCCTCCCTCTTTATCTTTTTCCCTCTCCTCCCCTCTTTCTCTAACCCTCTCCCTACTCCCACCAGTGTCTCTTTCTCTCTCCTTGAAGACTACAGGTGTTTCTTCTGTCCACAAAATAACCTGGACTTCCATTATGAATTTAATATGAATTTATTTTTTTTATATTATGAATTTAATATGACTTCCATTATGAATTTAATCTTCAATAGAATTTCCAATAGAATTTACACATACAAAAGAAAATGGAACTGAAATTGATTGTTTTTTTAAGTTCCGATGGCATTCTCACACGTAAATCATGGAAGAGGGAGAGATAAAAAAACGAATCTATATCCGCAAAAGATTTTTATATTCCACTTATTCGATATATTATTCGAAATCTTATGATTGGACGAAAAAAGCGGTCAGAATAGACCATTTTTTTTCTCTTTTAGAAATGCGGTAATCAAAAAAATAAAACGAAAGGTCAACGAGAGATTTATATACTTCAAAAACAATGAAGAGCACAGTTCATTTTTTTTTAAATAGATGACTAAGAAAAATCAGGTAAAGACAAGATTTCAAAAGCCTCTCGAAATATCTATATTCCAGTAATTTGAGTCATTTCACTGTAAATTAAATTAGAGAAGCGAAGAAATAATGAAAGTTAAATTTCTGAAAAACAACTAGCGGGTCGGCTAGTCAGAATAAGCGTAGTGGTTTCATTCGTAATTTATTTTCTAATTCAATAATTACTTTTATTTAGCTACAAAATTTAATATTCACCATATATAGATATTAATGATTTCCATTCGAATTTAAATACATTTGTACTGAAGACTTGCTTTCAAATTGCTCGCAAAAGTCACCGAGGTGTGAGAGCTTCTAATAGAATACATCAAAAAAAAAAAAAAAAAAAAGTTTTGTCATCATCATTGTGGTAATTATCATTATCATTGATATAATTACTATCATCATAATGGCAAATAACAAAAAGGAAAAGGTAACGAAATTATAAAACGACTCTGCATAGAAACTTTCCATTGTTTGATTATTTACTCAAAACACATGATCTGTAACGAGATTTGAAAAACATATCAAAATTAATTCAAATGTATTGATCAAAAACATAAAGAAACAAATGTACGTGATCAATAAGAAAAGGAAATACAAAAACAATTGAGCAACAAATTCAGTATTATACCTGGCATGATGTACATATATAAAATAAGGGAGGGGAAGAATCTTTTTTTTATTTAAAACAACCATAAATAGAACCCTTCACGTACAGTATTAGATAACAAATTGCCTCTTTCAATATAAAACACACAATTAAAACAAAGATTACTGGAGAAAATTAAGGTAAAAAAATTAATCTTAGCCTGGTCAGTCAAGGACATAGAATGCATCGATAATGATCCTTAATTACTGACGATTTTCACTATTCTCTCATTTTAACTGAATGAAATCAAAGTAAAATGTAAA
>NC_091558.1:13508736-13511236 GCF_042767895.1 Penaeus vannamei | reverse complement strand
CTCTCTCTCTTTTTTCCTCCTTCCCTACCCTCTTTCTCCTTCTCTCCCAATTTCTCATTCGCTCTCACACTTCCGCAAGACACTCGAGGAGGTATCCCTTATGACGTCATGAATAAACATACACAGGGCATTAAAATGTGGCTTCTTTGTTGTGAAATATTCTTGAAGGTAAATGCGATTACATTCAGGGTCAAAACACTCACGCTTTTTTATTTTTTATTATTATTATTTTTTAAGTATGAGTATGGAATTATCAAGTACTGGGCGTGTGTTACCTGCAAGCAAGCTGTGAAAATAACACGAGGTGTATAAGCAGTGTTATAGTCTTTGGTAGATGTGCGATGCTGTATTTTAGAAAAAATCGTGAATTCACACACACAAATACACGCTCACACACTCACACACATACTTAAACACGTACACACACTTAAACGAACGCACACACACTTAAACGAACGCACACACACTTAAACGAACGCACACACACTTAAACGAACGCACACACACTTAAACGAACGCACACACACTTAAACGAACGCACACACACTTAAACACACGCGCAAACACTTAAACACACACACACACACACTTTCAAAAACACGCACACACACTCAAACATACACACACATACACACTTAAACCCATACACACTCTCAAACACACGCACACACACTTAAACACACTCACACACTCAAAGCACGCACATGCACACACACACACACTCCCACACACAAACACACATATACACACATGGATCCTAATTGCATACAAACACGCATAGAGACACGTGCTCACCTTATATAACACTGGTATTCCTGGCATGCTTAGACCTTCTTATGTCGCAAGGTTGTGTGTCTCCAGATCAAAGGATATGTTGGTACGCCTGTATACAAAATGTTGGTATCCCTGTAAACACTGGTATGTAGTTATTCATTTTAGCGGAAAAAAAACATCATAAAACGAATATAAATATTTCATAAGATAAGCAAATGCTTTAAAAGGGGGTATTGATGGATTTCATTTCCTCTTGCAGAAAATAGAGAAACCCATGCAATGCAGACCATTTTTTTCCATGAAAGATAAGAACGTCTTTCAATTGCAGTCAAGGTAAATATTGCATTTGAGAGACTCGAGTATTCCAGAAAAGCAAGAAGAGTAGATAGGATTGCAAAGCCCTTGCAATATGCGTATATGAATAGCAATCAGGTTTTGCATCCTGGACTTGTCAATATCAACGAGATGACAGGAAGTGTTTTGTAAATGCGAGGGAAAAGAAATATATGAAGAATAAGGAGAAAGAAGAAGAAAGAAACGATTAAAGGGGAGGGAAGAATTGAGAAGGAAAACGATTGATTGAAGAAAAGAAATCGATAGAAGAAAAGAAAGATAAAGAAACCGAAATGAAGAAGAAGAGAAAAATAAAAGAAAGAAAGAAGGTAAACAAGTAAACAAAACAAATAAATAAATAACATAAAATAAATAAAAAAGAAAGAAAAATGAATAAAAAAACAAAAACAAACAAGCCCAGAAAACAACAACAACAGCACTCAACCGCACATCCATAAAACAATCAAATGATCAAAGCAGAAGCAGTTGCACAAGACTCGCGCAATGGCAGGCGGCGACGAGGCAGGACTTCGGGTGATTAACAGGCCAAACACAGCGTAATGCACAGCTTTCCATGCCCTTCGCCCGGCGCTCAAGGACAGGCAGGGGCAGGGGATTCTCGACCTTAACGGCATGGGCTCTGGGCACCGAAGGGACATCTTTTTCTATTTTCCTTTATTAATGATATTGCTATTTTGCTATTACTGCAACTTTTACTATTAATTACTAGTACAATAGTCGTTATTATTGATTATTATTATCATTATTATAACGACAATAATAATAATCATCATCATCACTATTGTTATCATTATCATCATCATTACTGCTATCATTATCATCATTCTTATGATTATTGTTATTATCATGATTGTCATTACTATTTTTGTTATTGTCATCTTGATCATTATTTTTGTTATGATGATGATGATGATGATGATGATGATGATGATGATGATGATTTCTATTATTAGTATGATTACGGGCGATGTTAATATTGGTATTGTGGTAATCATTATCATCATTGTGATTTCTATCATCGTTATTATTATTGTTATTATTGTCATTATTATGATCATCATCATCATCATTATTATCATTATTATCAGCGTTTTCATTATAAGAACGATAATAGTGAAAATGATTACATTCGTTTTTATAATTGTTTTGATGGTAATAGTAATCATAATCATAATCATAATAATAATAATAATAATAATAAAAATAATAATATCAATACTATTATCATTATCATTATCAATTAACAATGATAATAATGATCATGATAAAAATAATGATAATTATCATCATTATCATTATTGGCAGCAGCAACAGTAATAGTAATAGTTGTTGTACTAATATCACTAATATTGTCCTTACCTCCACTAAACAG
>NC_091558.1:13488736-13493736 GCF_042767895.1 Penaeus vannamei | reverse complement strand
AGCCCGTTAAGCTGCTGGTTCATGTTATAATGCTTCATCTACATCAGGAGAAATTATGTAAATATTTGTATCCTCCACGTATAGAAGAAAAGATAATATCATTCATAAAAAAAAAAAAAAAAAAAAAAAAAAAAAAAAAATATATATATATATATATATATATATATATATATATATATATATATATATATATATATATATATATATATAATAAACAGAAGCGGGCCAAAGATCGAGTCCTGTGGGACACTTCAAGTAACATTTGAAAAATAGTGATTTCAATCTATTATGTTGTTCATTTTAGTAATAGAGTAAAATGTCTTGCTGAGCAAGTGACAAGGACAATATTTTTATGGTGTATTGCCCGGTATGCAAATTTGAGATATTGGTATAAAGCAGTTTCTGTATGAGTTTACCATCCGTGCCTCTTGTGTTTGCTATTTTTTTTTTCATTTTGCATTTTGATTCCTAATTTTTATCTTTGCTATATATATATATATATATATATATATATATATATATATATATATATTTACGTATACAACTGCTTCTATTAACATTATGACGTCCTTTGCTAGTTTCCTCCAGACTGAGCACTTATCAACACAAGCTGAACACATCGCTTTTTCTGAGATCCTTCATCGTAATTAATGAAGGAAGGAAAAGTAATGATAACAGGACCGCCAAATGCATGGTTGCAGTCAAGATAAATTGATAATTCCCATAATGCAAAAGTTTATTGCGTGGTGGACATAAGATGAGACTGAAGAGGTGACAGCAAGAATTATGCACTGAGTGAGAGGGTTCCATAGGTTGTCGTTCTGAAGAGTGATTCGACCCAACAGACGTCGGGGGAAGCAACACTTGACCTGAGGGCAACCTTCTCGTCAGTGCCCAGCAGCAGTAATGACCATGCGATCATGGGTTCAAGCATGGTTCTCTGACTCTGGCTTAACGAGAACTGAAAAGCGCTTGTGTTTATACGAGAGAGAGAGAAAGAGAGAAAGAACTTGTTAACTCCTTAATCCTTATTCAGAAATATTATTGCATCGTGAAGTTTTTATTGTTATAATCATTAAATTATTATTATTATTATTATTATTATTATTATTATTATTATTATTGTTATTATTATTATTATTATTATTATTATTATTATTATTATTATTATTATTATTATTATTATTATTATTATTATTGTTATTATCATCATTATCATTATTATTATATTTTGGAGATACTGGCAAAAATAAAGAAAAAAGGTAGTAATGATGACAATAACAATAATGATAATAATATAAATGATTTTGATAACGATAATAAGAATTATAATAATAATATAAATGATTTGATAACGATAATAAGAATTATAATAATAATAACAATAACAACAACAACAATAATAATGGTAATATTGATAATGCTAAAACTAATGCTACTACTACTAATACAAAAACTACTAGTACTAATAGTAATGGCAATAATGGTAATGGTAATAACAGTAATAATGAGAAAAATAATTATAAAGATAATAATAATGATAACGAAAATAATTATGGTAATAATGATAAAGATATGAATAAACATAAGCATGATAATAATGATGATCATAATAGTAAAAAAGTAATAAATATGATAATGATAACTAAATTACAACAAAACAACAACAACAATAATAATAATAATGATGATAGTAATATTCATAATGATAATGATAATTATAACCAACAATGATAATAACAGTAACATAATGGAAAAAAATATATTGATGATAATGATAATTGTTAGTATTTCTTTTAAGATGATGATTATGTTTCTCACCGTTTCATTTATTATTATTGTTATTGACATTATTATAATTACTATTGCTACTATTCTTATTCTTATCGTTATCATAACAATATTATTAACAGTGATAAAAATAATAATGATAATAATGATAATGGCAATAATGATGATGATAATGATAATGATAATAATGATAACAATAATAATAATAATTCTATTACTAGCTGTAGCATCATCTCATTGATACTATTATTTCATTTTTATTACAATGACAAAGAAAGTACTAAAGATAATGATATTCATTATATTAATAACAGAACAACCTCATTTTCACCAATAACGACTTTAACAAAGATAAAAAAAGATAAAAGATAAAGGACCTGTCTCATATTAAAAGGAACATACTGCCCCAAGTCGAGGCTGGACCACTTGATATGCAAAGTCCTTTCGAAAGACCACTAACGTTTTATAGATTTGTCTTTCGTGACTGATGCGAAGCCGGACTCCTGCAACAAGTGAGATATGATCCTGTTATCGAGTGCATGGGAAAGCACACCCACGTATGAATCTGCATGCACACATATATAGTGTTGGACATACACTCAGATGGGTATATAAACTTTGTTACAGTTATACACACACACACACACACACAGACACAGACACACACACACACACACACACACAGACACAGACACAGACACAGACACAGACACAGACACACACACACACACACACACACACACACACACACACACACACACACACACACACACACATATATATATATATATATATATATATATATATATATATATATATATTATACACACACACACACACACACACACACACACACACACACACATATATATATATATAATATACATATATATAATATATAATATATATATATGTATATGTATATATATATATATATATATATATATATATATATATATATATATATATATATATATATATATATATATATATATATATATATATATATATATATATATATATATATATATATATATATATATATATACATATACATGTGTGGGTGTGTGTGTGATGTCTCTCCCTCCTCCCTCCCTCCTCTCTCTCTCTCTCTCTCTCTCTCTCTCTCTCTCTCTCTCTCTCTCTCTCTCTCTATATATATATATATATATATATATATATATATATATATATATATATAAATATAGACATAAATGTATATACATACATATATATATATATATATATATATATATATATATATATATATATATATATATATATATATATATATATATAAAAATATATATACATACATACATACATACATACATACATACATACATATATATATATATATATATATATATATATATATATATATATATATATATATGTATGTATGTATGTATATTCTGTCCATACATACACATACACTTATAGAAACTGTATATATATATATATATATATATATATATATATATATATATATATATATATATATATATATATATACATAGGAACAATGCAAAAGCTCCAACAATAAAAATTCTCTACAACCTACCTCTTCAGCGCGAGTAAGCATTCAATAGTTTAATTTGCTCAAGTTGAAATTCCGGGCCAGTGGCTCTTAACCCGGGGGGCGACTCGCTGGGGAGGCGCTAGGAATTTCGCGGAGGTTGGGGGAAGCACGGCCATGGAAGCAAGGAGTAGGAATGAGGTAAGAATTTTTTTTTAATATGTGTTGCAGTGTGAGTACTGTATATACTTACCTGAAAAAAAGAGAAGAAAATAAAGGCATAAATAGATAAAGTAAAGGAAAGAAAGGAGTATAAAAGATAGCAAGAACAATAGAAAGAGCAAAGAGAAAAAATATATAAACATATTTGTAGCATCCCTTGGTCACCAGTAGCCATGGAGTCCAGATTCATGATTTAACACTGAAATAATCTTTCCCACTCTACACCTTTTAGGACTCTGGTCTATAGCCATCCTATAGCCATTGCTGTGTAGTGCTGTACAATCTCGCTGACCTGCGTTCGATCCTGCGCGAAATCAGTGAATGGTAACCCCGGTCATTCCTTGCACACAGGGGGAGATTTAGAAGCAAAATAAAACAGACAGTATGTCACAGCAAAGAATATCCATTGTAACAAATGGAATTGAAACTAAATCTTTATAAATCTTATAAAAATCTTCTCGTGTTGTGTCGGCGTCGCTTGGCAGTGACGCTAAAGTGTCCTCTCCAGGATCCGGGTAACGGATATAAGGAATAATAATAATCATAATATTAATAATAAAGAAGTGAAATAACATTAATATTATTAGTAATAATAAGAATGATTATGATAATAATTACTAATGAATAATAATGATAACTAATAATTAATAATGGCAACTAATAAATAATAATAACTAATAAATAATAATGATAATAGTAATGGAGATAACAGTGGAAAAAAGTCATGCTCTTGATGATGCTAATAATAGTAATGATAATAATGATAATAATAATTATAATAATAACATCAATAACAATTATGATAATAACATCAATAATAATTATAATAATAACATCAATAATAATTATAATAATAACATCAATAATATTGATAATGATAATAATAATAAAATAATGATAATGACAATAATGATGATAATGATTGTGAAAGTGATTAGGGTGATACTAACAATAATTGCATTAACAAGGATAATAATAGTAATCGTAATAATAACAATAATAATAATAATTACAAAAAAGAACTAACGATCATAAAAATAATAATGATAACAATAATGATGATAATGATACAATAAAGACTATAAAATAATGATAATGATAAGGGTAATACAAGTAATGATAACAATGGTGATCATAATAGTAGTATTGTAGTAGTAGTAATGATAATAATAAAAGTAATGATTATAATGAAAATTGTAATGATAATAATAATAATAATAGTTATAATAATATTGATAGTAATAATAATAATAATAATAATAATAATGATAATAATAATGATAATGATAATAATATAAAAAACAATAACAATAACAATATCTATGATAATCATAACAGCAATGATAATTATCAATCATCATAATCATGATAATATTAATGATGATAATAATGATAATAACAATAGCAATAGTAATAATAACAATAGTAATAGTAATAATAATAACAATAATAACAAAGTGATAATAAT
>NC_091558.1:13478736-13481236 GCF_042767895.1 Penaeus vannamei | reverse complement strand
CGATATGAAAATTGAAGAACTAGGTTAAGTGGAAACGGGGGCAGAGGGCGTTATACACACACGCACACACACACACACACACACACACACACACACACGCACACACACACACACGCACGCACGCACGCACGCACGCACGCACACACACACACACACACACACACACACACACACACACACACACACACACACACACACACACACACACATATATATATATATACATATATATATATATATATATATATATATATATATATATATATATATATGTGTGTGTGTGTGTGTTTGTGTTCGTGTGTGTGTGTGTGTGTGTGTGTGTGTGTGTGTGTGTGTGTGTGTGTGTGTGTGTGTGTGTGTGTGTGTGTGTGTGTGTGTGTGTGTGTGTGTGTGTGTGTGTGTGTGTGTGTGTGTGCGTGCGTGCGTGTGTGTGTGCGTGTGTGTAACGCCCTCTGGCCCGTTAGAGACAGGGCAAGAAGAGAGAGAGAGAGAGAGAAAGAGAAAGAGACAAAGAGAAAGAAAATAAGAATCAGATAGAATCAGAAACAGAAAAAACAGAAACACACAGAGACAAAGGAAAAGAGAATAGAAGAGGCGCGAGGGGTGGGGGTGGGGGGGTTGAGGGGATAAGGGTCCGAAAGCAATAAGTTTTCCCCTCAAATACACATGCCTCCCTGACTTAGCGGATCGAGTGACGCTGACTGCCACGAGGGGAGTGCAACACGACCCAATGACACACCATGCTGCAATCGACCATTTTTTTAAATTCTAAAATCGACGAATCGCTAAAAAAGTAATAAGAAAAAAATCAGAAAAATTGTAAAAAAAAAAAAAAAAGGAGAGTTGGATGCTGACATTTGAGAAAACGAAAAAATGTATATCATTGTTGATGATGATAATGATAGTAATGAGACAAATATACATAATGAGTGTGATAATGTAGTCATGAAAATATTTATATTTCTTCACTATCATTATTAATAATGGTAATAATGATGATTATGTAGTAATAATATTGATGATGTTCTTAAAGATAATAGTAATATTGATAATAGCCATGATATTCAATTATGATAAGTTGATAAATAATAATGATAATAATGACGATGATGATCATAAAGATAACACAACAACAGTAATTTTTTTTAATCAATTTTATTTGTTGCTTCTCGGATTCACCGCTTTATTTGTCGTTTTGCAATAAAAAAAAAAAAGCCGGACCAGAGACCAATCAGAGAACTTCTTTGTAGTTACATGCTAAAGGACAACCAATTAGAGAGCTTCTTTGTAGTCATATGCAAGAGGACAACCAATCAGAGAGCTTCTTTGTAGTCACATGCTAGAGGACAACCAATGAGGAAGCGTTCTGTCTTTCAAAACAATATGACACCTTAGAAGATTTCGATGTGTGCTGGTGTGCGCCACTCTAAACTCTAGAACTAAAGTAAACATATAAAACGTGCCGTGAAGAGATGAAAACTTGAATAATCCTGTTATTCTTAATGTTCTGTAAACCCAATATCATCGCCCCAGATATTTTGAAAAAAAAACAAAAAAACAAAAAACAAAACCAAAAAAAAAAAGAAAAAAAATCGTCCTGTCGCTCCATTTTTTCCTGAAAACAAAAACAAAATAAAATACAAACGAGAAGCAAAAAATCAAATTGTTGTGGCCTTCTCATTATTGATATTTTTTTAATGTTTCATAATTTTCCATGGTATTAATACCGTTACATCATAATTATCATTTTATGACACTGGTAACGACAATGATAATGATAGTAATAATAATGATATTCGTACGAAGATAACAATAATCACAATGACAAAATAAATACGTAAATGCAATATCAGACGGATTTTGAAGAGTTAGATGACTTGTCGGAGAATCTAATTTGAAATCAATCTTCTTTATTTTGTCTGCGCGCGACAGGGAAACGAGTACTGTGATTGGCTGGTGAGATCTGGATGGTGATTGGTCAGAGCGAAGGACCAAGCGGCGTGATTGGCTGGAAGGCAATAAACGGTTATTGGTTGCTTGATTTTCAGAATTTAGAGCTTGACTTTGATATATATTTTTCCTTGCCAAAAAATCATGAGAAACAGAATTTACAAGCAGCAATCAGATAAGAAAAAGATGAAGGAGAGAGAGAGAAAGAATGAGAGAGAGAGAGAGAGAGAGAGAGAATGAGAGAGAGAGAGAGTGAGAGAGAGAGAGAGAATGAGAGAGAGAGAGAGAGAGAGATAGTGAGAATGAGAGAGAGAGAGAGAGAAATAGAGAGAATGAGAGAGAGAGAGAGAGAGAGAGAGAAAGAGTGTTATCGATTGAGATTGAGAAAAAGATAATATCTAGTGACTAACCTGGCGAATTCCTATGAATATGTGACGAAATTCTTTTCACACAAATACATAATGTACACACAAACATAAATTCATATAAATGAAGTGTTCATTGTTCAGAGTATAGAACACATCCACTTAGAACATGTAAGAGGATAAAC
>NC_091558.1:13458736-13463736 GCF_042767895.1 Penaeus vannamei | reverse complement strand
AGTGAAAGAGCCTCCCATCCTTTGCCCTTCCGTCGGCGCCCTCCCCTCGTCCCGAAGGAGGTCTCTCGAGGGCGGCGGCCTCTCTTTGCAGGAACTCCCGAGGGGCACCGCTGGTCCGAGAGGAGTTATAAGAGAGAGAGAGAGAGAGAGAGAGGGGACGGGAGGGAGGGAGAGAGAGATAGAGGGGAGTGAGGGAGAGAGAGAGGGAAGGAGGGAGGGAGAGAGAGAGGGAGGGAGGGAGGGAGACAGGGAGAGAGAGAGAGAGAGAGAGAGAGAGAGAGAGAGAGAGAGAGAGAGAGAGAGAGAGAGAGAGGGAGAGAGAGAGAGAGAGAGAGAGAGAGAGAGAGAGAGAGAGAGAGAGAGAGAGAGAGAGAGAGAGAGAGGGAGGGAGGGAGAGAAGGAAGGAAGGAGGGAGGGAGGGAGGGAAGGAGAGAAGACGAGAGAGAGAGAGGGGGGTAGAGAGAGAGAGAGAGGGAGAGAGAGAGAGAGAGAGAGAGAGAGAGAGAGAGAGAGAGAGAGAGAGAGAGAGAGAGAGAGAGAGAGAGAGAGAGAGAGAGAGAGAGAGAGAGAGAGAGAGAGAGAGAGAGAGAGAGAGGGAGGAGAGAGAGAGAGAGAGAGAGAGAGAGAGAGAGAGAGAGAGAGAGAGAGAGAGAGAGAGAGAGAGAGAGAGAGAGGGAGGGGAGGGAGAGAGAGAGAGGGAGGGAGGGAGAGAGAGAGAGAGGAGAGAGAGAGAGAGAGAGAGAGAGAGAGAGAGAGAGAGAGAGAGAGAGAGAGAGAGAGAGAGAGAGAGGGAGGGAGGAGGGAGGGAGGGAGGGAGAGAGAGAGGAGGAGGAAAGAGAGAGGGAGAGGAGGGAGGAGGGAGGGAGGGAGGGAGGGAGAGAGGAGAGAGAGAGAGAGAGAGAGAGAGAGAGAGAGAGAGAGAGAGAGGGAGGGAGGAGGAGGGAGAGAGAGAGAGAGAGAGAGAGAGAGAGAGAGAGAGAGAGAGAGAGAGAGAGAGAGGGAGGGAGGGAGTGAGGGATAGAGAGAGGGAGGGAGGAAGAGAGAGAGAGAGAGAGAGAGACCAATAAAGAGATAGATAGATAGGGAGCTGGAAAATAGAGAAAGAAAAAGGGGCGCTGTGGGTTATCAAAGTTATTTTTTTATCTCTCTTTTCTATCATTCTTTTTTTCCAATTTCTTTTTCTTTGTCCCTTACTTCCTTTTTCTCCCCCTGCTCTCCGTCCCTCCTTTTTGTTTTAAAATCACTCCATCCCATCCCCCCTCATCCCAATCCCCCTTTCCCCTTATCCTTTCCACCCCCCCTCCCCTTTCCCCTTTTCATCCGTCCCCCCCTTTCCCCTCCCATCTCTCCCCCCTTCTCCCCGTCATCATCCTCCTCATCCCTCCCCTCCTTCTCCCCTTTTCCTCTCGCCACCTCCTCCATCCTTCCCTCTCCCCCCTCACCACCTCCTCATCCCTCCCCTCCCCCTTTCCCTCAACACCTCCCCTTTTCCCCTCTCACCACCTCCTCATCCCTCCTCCTCCCCCCTCCCCCTCACCACCTCCTCCTCCCTCCTCCCCCTCCCCCTCACCACCTCCTCCCTCCTCCTCCCCCCCTCCCCCCCTCACCACCTCCTCATCCCTCCCTCCCCCTTCTCCTCCCCTTTCCCCTCAACCCCTCCCCCCCTCTCACCACCTCCTCATCCCTCCCCCCTCCCCCTCTCCCTCCTCCTCCCCTCCTCCCTCCCCCTCCCCCTCCCTCACCACCTCTTCCCTCCTCTCCCCTTCCCCCTCTCCCTTCTCCCCCCTCCCCCTTCACCCACCTCCTCCCCCTCCCCCTTTCCCCCCTCATCCCTCTCCCCTCTTTCCCCCTTTTTCACCTCCTTTTTATCTCTCTTACAAGAAAATTCACGCAGGGCCACGGTGTGCGGCGGGCTGTTTAATGTTAAAGACGAAAGGAGATGAGAAGGGAAGAGATGTTGGTTGGAAGATCTAAGAGAGGAGAGAGAGAGAAAAAAAAAGCGACGTTCGACTTTCTATTAGAAAAACAAAAGTCTCTCTCTCTCTCTATCCGATTCTCTCTTTCTCTTTCTCTGTCTGTCTGTCTCTTTCTCTGTATCTCTGTCTGTCTCTCTCTTTCTCTCTTAAGATTCATTTGAGGAATATGAATATCAGATATTGAAATTGATAGGAACGAGAACAAAGCGAAAAAAAAAAATAACCAGAACAACACAAAGAAAAACGAAAAAAAGAGAATAAATAAACGAAAAAAAACAAAAACCGAAAAACCAACGAAAAAAAGAAAACAGATAAAAAAAAAATTGAGAAACAAGAAGAAAAAAAAAATCTGTCGTACAGACCTCTCCGCACAAAGGCCTATACCCGTCGACACTGAAGCCATTTTCTCGCAGTCTCTCTCATGCTGCATTTGCAATATTGTGAGGTGTACGTTGCAAGCGGAAGCCCCCGTGGTGTACGTCAGGTGGACGTCGGGGCCTGAATGCAAAAGGAAAATGAAAGGGAGTTTGATGTATAATGGAGAAAGGAGGAGAGAGATAAAAGGTACATGAATACATGAGGAGAGATAAAAGACGATTAGAAGAGAAAGGAGAAAGATGATAAGTAAAGGAGAAAGATGATAAGTGGAGGAGAAAGAAAGGTTATATGAAAGAAGGAGATAGAGGTATGGATAAAGACAATAGGATGGATATAAGTAAAAAGGTTATACGATGGATAAGAGTGAATAGGAAACAGAGAGAATATGGATAAAGACAAATGCAAAAGGAAAATGAAAGGGAGTTTGATGTATAATGGAGAAAGGAGGAGAGAGATAAAAGATACATGAATACATGAGGAGAGATAAAAGACGATTAGAGATAAAAGATAAAAGACGATTAGAAGAGAAAAGAGAAAGATGGTAAGTGGAGGTGAAAGAAAGGTTATATGAAAGATGGAGATAGAAGAGGTATGGATAAAGACAATAGATTGGATATAAGTAAAATGGTTATACGATGGATAAAAGTGAATAGAAGGAGAGAGAGAGAATATGGATAAAGGCAAATGCAAAATGAAAATGAAAGGGAGTTTGATGTATTATGAAGAAAGGAAGAGAGAGATAAAAGATACATGAATACAAGGGAGATAAAAGACGATTAGAGAAAGGAGAAAGATGATAAGTGGAGGAGAAAGAAAGGTTATATGAAAGAAGGAGATGGAGGAGGTATGGATAAAGACAATAGGATGGATATAAGTAAAATGGTTATACGATGGATAAAAGTGAATAGAAGTAGAAAGAGAGAATATGGATAAAGACAAATGCAAAAGGAAAATGAAAGGGAGTTTGATGTATTATGGAGAAAGGAGGAGAGAGATAAAAGATATATGAGTACATGAGGAGAGATAAAAGACGATTAGAGAAAGGAGAAATATGATAAGTAAAGGAGAAAGATGATAAGTGGAGGAGAAGGAAAGGTTATATGAAAGAAGGGGATAGAGGAGGTATGGATAAAGACAATAGGATGGATATAAGTAAAATGGTTATACGATGGATAAAAGTGAATAGAAGGAGAGAGAGAGAATATGGATAAAGACAAATGCAAAATGAAAATGAAAGGGAGTTTGATGTATTATGGAGAAAGGAGGAGAGAGAGAAAAGATACATGAATACATGGGAGATAAAAGACGATTAGAGGAGAAAGGAGAAAGATGGTAAGTGGAGGAGAAAGAAAGGTTTTTATGAAAGAAGGAGATAGAGGAGATATGGATAAAAAAACAATAGGATGGAATAAGTAAAAAGGTTATACGATGGATAAAAGGGAATAGGAGATAGAGAGAATAGGGATAAAGACAAATGCAAAAGGGAAATAAAAGGGAGTTTGATGTATAATGGGGAAAGGAGGAGAGAGATAAAAGATATATGAATACATGATGAGAAATAAAAGACGTATGAATAAAGATGATTAGAGGAGGAGAAAGAAAGGTTATAAGAAAGAAGGAGATAGAGGAGGTATGGATAAAGATAATACGATTGATATAAGTAAAAGGGTTTATAAGATGGAAATGTAAGTGAATAGAAGGAGATAGAGAAAATATAGATAAAGACAATAGGATGGATATAAGTATAAAGGTTATAAGACAGATATAAATGAATAGAAGGAGACAGAATATGGATAAAGGCAATAAAATGGATATGAGTTCAAATAATGAGATAAATGGATTAGAAAGGCACAAATAAAAATAATAATGCAGATAATGAAGATTAAATAAATAGATCAAACATAAATAAACAAACTGACCTACATAAAATGAACCAAAAATAAATCCAGAAAGATAATGAACAACCAAAAAAATAAAACGATAAAAAACTGACAAAAAAAATCAGGGAGATAACGAACAACGAAAATCAATAAATTAATAAATAAAAGCGAAGACGCAGGATAATAAGATAAAATAAAGAGAACGAAGATAAATAATATTTTCTTTCACATCAAAATCGGCGCTGAAGTGAGGAGTGAAAGAGGGGAGGAGGAGGAGGAAGGGATAAGAGATGGGGGAGGGTGGAGGAAGAAGGAAGGTGGAGGAGACAGGAGGAAGGAGGGAGGAGGACAAGGGAAGGGTGGAGGAAGGAGGAGACGGAGGAAGGAGGAAGGTGGAAGGTGAGGAGAAGGGGGAGGGAGGAGGAAGGAGAAGAAGGAAGGCGAGAGGAGGAGATGGGGAAGATGGAAGAAGGATGATGATGGAGGGAGAGGGGGAGGGAGAAAGGTAAAGGAGGAGAAGGAAAAAGGAGGAGGTGATCAAAGGAGGGTAAAGGAGGAGAGGAGCAAGAGGAGGAGGAGAAGGAGGAAAAGAGAAAAAAAGAAAGAGGAAGAAGGAAGAGAAGAAGGAGGAAGGAAGAAAGGGTGAAAAGGGAAATAGATGATGGAAGAGGAGGAGGAAAAGAGGGAGGAAATAGGAGATGAGTGAAGGAGGGAGGAGGAAGAGGTTGGAAAGGGAGAAGGGGGAGAAGAGGGATGTAGGCAGAGA
>NC_091558.1:13441236-13446236 GCF_042767895.1 Penaeus vannamei | reverse complement strand
AATGATTGCATTAGTTACCCCTATGGTACTGGTAATTGGGGTAACTATTATTATCATGTTTGAGGACGTTACCAGCGTGATTTTGATGTCATTCTTCAAGTGTGAATATTTCTGTTGCATCACTGACCCTAGTGCCCTGGCGGAGGTATGCGCTCTGTGAGTGCTTCTAGTCATCATTGTTGTTGTTGTTGTTTTTGGCGTTGTTGTTAGTGTTATCATTATGATTACAATAAAGATAATTATTATCTTATTATCATTTTCATTATAATCATTATTTCTATCATTATTATCATCATTACTTTTATTATCATTATTTTGATTGTTGTTATAGTTATGATTATTACTGTAATTGTTATTATTTCTATTACTATACTTTCTATCATTTTTATTACTACTATCATTATTGTTTTTACTATTTCTATCTTATTGTTATTATTGCTATTATCATTAGCATTTTATCATTATTATTATTATCATTTTTATTGCTATTATTATTATCCTTATAATTGTTTTCATTATTCTTACTATAATTGTTATTATCATTATCATCATTACTATTTCATTATCATCAGGATCATTCTTTTTCTTATTACTCTTATTGTTATTGTTATTATTTCTATCATTACCATTATTATTATCATTATTGTTATCATTATTATTGTCATCATAATTATTATCATTATAAATATTTTTATTAGTATCAATATTATCATTATTATCATCATCGTCATCCCTCCTTCCCTCTCCCCCCATCCTCCCTCCCCCCCTTTCCCCTCATCCTTCCCCCTTCCTTCCCTCCCTCACTCCTTCTCCCCCTCCCCCCTCCTCCCTCCTTCCCCCCCCCCCCTCTCCCCTTCCCCCCTCCCATCCTTCCCTCCTTCCCTCCTTCCCCCCATCCCCCTCCTTCCCTCCTTCCCTCCATCCCCCCATTCCCCCTCCTTCCCTCCATCCCCCCTCCTTCCCTTCTTCCCCCCTCCTTCCCCCCATCCCCCCTCCTTCCCTCCTTCCCCCATCCTCCCTCCTTCCTCCCATCCTCCCTCCTTCCCTCCCCCCCCATCCCCACTCCTTCCCTCCTTCCCTACCCCCCATCCTCCCCTCCTTCCCCCCATCCTCCCTCCTTCCCTTCCCCCCCCCATCCACCATCCTCCCTCCCCCCATCCCCCCTCCTTCCCCCCATCCCCCCTCCTTTCCTCCTTCCACCCATCCTCCCTCCTTCCCTCTTTCCCCCCATCCTTCCCTCTTTCCCCCATCCTCCCTCCTTCCCCCCATCCTCCCTCCTTCCCTCCCCCCCATCCCCACTCCTTCTCTCCTTCCCTCCCCCATCCTCCCTCCTTCCCTCCCCCCATCCCCCATCCCCCTCCTTCCCTCCTTCCCCCCATCCTCCCTCCATCCTCCCTCCTCCCTCCATCCCTCCTTCTCCCCATCCCCTCCCTTCCTTCCCTCCTCCTTCCCTCCTCCTTCCCTCCTCCTCTCCAGCCCCCCTCCTTCCTTCCCTCCCCTCCATCCCCCCTCCCTCCCCCCATCTCCCCCCTCCCCCCCATCTCCCCTCCTTCCCTCCTTCCCCCCATCCTCCTCCTTCCCCCATCCTTCCCCCACCCACTTCCCCAATATGAATCATCCCCAAAGTGAAATCCCCAAAGAATACCAGATAGATAGAGAGATAGACGGAGGGGAAAAAGGGGGAATCGGTATCTCGATCTTCGAACTTTCTCACAAAACCCAATTAAGCCCCTCCCACCTAAGCCGATTGGGTCAATCCTTTTCCCCTTTCCTGAACTTCCTCTCCCTCCCTCCTTCCCCTTCCTCTCTCCTTCCCTCCTCCCTCTCCTCCCCCACCTAGCTTCCCTTCCTCTCCCTCCCCTCCCCTCCCTCCCCTTCCCCTCCCTCCCGTAGCTTCCCTTCCCCTCCCTCCCTCCCTCCCCTCTATTCGTATCCTCCTACGCTCACTTTCCACTCGGTTCCTTTGTTTATATATATATATTTTTGTTTTTTTCTTTTTTTTTAGTTTCTTATCTTCTCGTTTTTTCACTCTTATTTTTCTCGGTCTTTTTTTTTCTCTCGTTTCTTTTCTTATCTATGTTTTTGGTTTTCTCATTCCTCTCTTCCCCTTCTTCCTATCCTCATTTTCTCTGTTTTCTTTCTCCTCCTGCCTTTCTTCTTTCTCTTCTCTCCTCACCTCCCTTTTCTCAATTTGCTTTCTCTCTCCTTCTCCCTCCTCTCTTCTAACTTTCTTTCCTCTCCCTTCCCTATTTCTCCTACTTTCTCCTTTCCCTTTTCCGTTCCCCTCTTCTCTACTTCTTTCCTTTTTCTCTCCCTTTCCATCTCCTTCTTTCTCTACTTCTCATTTCTATCTTTTCCTTACCCCTCTTTCTCCCTTATTTTCCCTCTCCATCCCTCTCTTCCCCTTTCTTTTTTCTCCTCTCTTTTCCCTCTTCTCCCTCTATCCTCTCCCTCTCAAACGCCTTTCCTCCTCCCTCTCAACCATCTTTCCCTCTCCTCTCTTCCTTCCTACTCTTACTCTCTTCGTTTCCTCCTCCCCCTCTTTCGCAACAGCTGACGGTCGGGTTAAATTTCATGAAAAGTTATGTGTTTCATTTGCACGGTATATTGATCCTGCTCGGGCTATCCTGTGTTTTCTTTGCTCTCTGTCATTCTCTGCTCTTTCTTCACTTTATTTCCCTCTCCCACGTCTTTTATTCGACGTTCTCGCTTCCCCACATAGTTTGTTTTTCGTTTTTCCCTTTCAGGTGTGCTTTATTTTCTGGTTTCTTTTTCTTTTTCTTTTTTATGTGTGTGTATCTCTCTTTGTTTTTTTGTCTCTTTGCTTTTTTCATAACTATTCTTTCCACCTCTTTCTGTACGGCTGTACCGTTTGTCTCTCTATCTATGTAAGTCTATATATTTGTTTGACTGTCTGTCTATCAATCTCTATCTATCTATCAATTTATCTTTATTTTTTTTTTCTTTCTTTCTCTCTATCTATGTCTATCAATCTATCTATTTTTCTCTTCCTTTCTCTCTCTCAGCCTATCTATTCATGTCTACCTCTCGATCTACCTATCTCTACCTATCTATCCGTTTCTCTCTTTCTCTCTATCTATGTCCATCAATCTATCTATTTTTCTCTTCCTTTCTCTCTCTCAGCCTATCTATTCATGTCTACCTCTCGATCTACCTATCTCTACCTATCTATCCGTTTCTCTCTTTCTTTCTATCTATGTCTATCAATCTATCTATTTTCTCTTCCTTTTTCTCTCTCAGCCTATCTATTCATGTCTTCCTCTCGATCTACCTATCTATCCGTTTCTCTCTTGCCATCTCATTTCCCTCCCCCATTATCTTGCATTCATTCCTACGCTTATGACCTTAATTCTTCCTCATTTGGTGTCACAGATTCGTTTCCAGCACTGCCACCATTCCCACCCATTGCCAACAAGAAATACCACCACCCATATCCAACAGGAAATACCACGCCCTTTGGTCACTCTGTCTTGCCACTTGGACTGAATTTGTCTTTTATTTTTACCGTGTCTTTCATAGAACTTTTTTCTGTTGTTAATAAGATAATACTTGTTGATGGTTGAGTTTTTTTTTTTTCTTCTTCTGTCCGGAGAAAAGAAATGAAAGCATAAATATGATACGGGGAAATATGTAATGGTATAGATATATAGGACTTTCTTTTTTCTGCTATTTTGTTTCTTTTTCTTTTCTTTTTTTCCTTTTCATGCGAGGACTATTTTTTCTTGTCTGTATCTCCTCTTCCTTTTTCTCTTTGCATTTATTCCTTCTTCTATGCATAACTAAAAGCATTGTCAGGTTTCATAATAGAGTATCTAGACCTAATGTTGTATCTCCCTTTAAAAAAAATATCATAATATAGTAGTATTTTTGAGCATTTTTTTATATCATAAAAAAAAATATCCTTTATAGATATTTAAGCCTTCTTTTACACCTCCCAGATTTTTCTTCTGAATCCTCTTCGTTTCGACGAAAGAATTGTCTGATGTGTTTTTGTGTCTCTTCGTATTTTCCTGTTTCTCGTCCGCTGTTCTTGCGCCTTATGGTTTCTTTCGTTTCAAAGAATGTAAAGACGATATACTCTTAATGTCAAGTGTTCATACAAACAAGGGCACACAAGGACACGTATAGAAATACACACTCACACACGCGCGCACACACACACACACATACACACACGCACACGCACACAAACGCACACAAACACAAACACAAACACACACACACACACACACACACACACACACACACACACACACACACACACACACACACACACACACACACACACACACACACACACACACACACACATATATATATATATATATATATATATATATATATATATATATATATATATATATATATATATATATATATATATGAGATCGAATTGATTCGACATTTGAAAGACGAATTGCTTGTAATTGTAAGGATATATGGCCCCACTGAAAACTTTTACACGGATTCTTATTATAATTTTTTTTTTTTAAAGACACATCAATATACCAAAATTTAGTGTTATGTTTAATACGTAAGTTATAATAACCACCAAGAAATCATTCCTGTTTAAGTGTTTATAATATAATCGGGAAAATTTTGTAAAAAAGTTTCGTCACGCTCTTCTGTTCGACGGAATGTGGCTTCGGTCCACACACATGGAGGAGGAAAGGGGGAAATGAGGCGACACTAAACTCCATGAAATAACGGAAAAAATGCCATGGGGAATGGTGGGTGACTGTCTCGATTTCGTCTCATGTTTGTTTTATTATGTTCGTTGTAATGATTGTTTATATTCAAATTATTTATGTATAATAGTAGGCTAAGCGATCCCGTCTCATGTTTGTTTTTATTATGTTCGTTATAATGATTATTTATATTCAAATTATTTATGCATAATTAGTAGGCTAAGCGATCCCGTCTCATGTTTGTTTTTGTTATGTTCGTTGTAATGATTGTTTATATTCAAATTATTTATG
>NC_091558.1:13431236-13436236 GCF_042767895.1 Penaeus vannamei | reverse complement strand
GGAGAGAAGCGGGGACGAGAGAGGAGAGAGAAGCGGGGACGAGAGAGAGGAGAGAGAAGCGGGGACGAGAGAGAGGGAGAGAGAAGCGGGGACGAGGGAGAGGAGAGAGAAGCGGGACGAGAGAGGAGAGAGAGAAGCGGGGGACGAGAGAGGAGAGAGAGAGAGAAAGCGGGGACGAGAGAGGAAAGAGAAGCGGGGACGAGAGAGAGGAGAGAAGCGGGGACGAGAGAGAGAGGAGAGAAGCGGGGACGAGAGAGAGGAGAAAGCGGGGACGAGAGAGGAGAGAGAAGCGGGGACGAGAGAGAAGAGGAGAGAGAAGCGAGGGGAGAGAGAGGAGAGAGAAGCGGGGACGAGAGAGAGGAGAGAAGCGGGGAGAGAGGAGAAGCGGGGTCGAGAGAGAGGAGAGAAGCAGGGTCGAGAGAGAGGAAAGAGAAGCGGGGACGAGAGAGAGGAGAGAGAAGGGGGACGAGAGAGAGAGGAGAGAGAGAAGCGGGACGAGAGAGGAGAGAAGCGGGGGACGAGGAGAGAGGGAGAGAAGCGGGGACCAGAGAGAGGGAGAGAGAAGCGGGGGACGTGGGAGGGGAGAGAGAGAGAGAGAGAGAGAGAGAGAGAGAGAGAGAGAGAGAGAGAGAGAGAGAGAGAGAGAGAGAGAGCGAGAGAGCGAGAGAGAGAGAGCGAGAGAGCGAGAGAGAGAGAGAGAGAGAGAGAGAGAGAGAGAGAGAGAGAGAGAGAGAGAGAGAGAGATGGAGAGAGAGAGAGAGACAGAGAGAGAGAAGCGGGGACGAGAGAGAGAGGAAAGAGAAGCGGGGACGAGAGAGAGGAGAGAGAAGCGGGGACGAGAGAGAGGAGAGAGAAGCGGGGACGAGGGAGAGAGGAGAGAGAAGCGGGGACGAGAGAGAGGAAAGAGAAGCGGGGACGAGAGAGAGAGGAAAGAGAAGTGGGACGAGAGAGAGAGAGAGAGAGAAGCGGGGACGAGAGAGAGAGGAGAGAGAAGCGGGGACGAGAGAGAGAGAGAAGCAGGGACGAGAGAGAGGAGAGAGAAGCGGGGACGAGAGAGAGAGAGAGAGAGCGGGGAACGAGAGAGAGGAGAGAGAAGCAGGGACGAGAGAGAGAGAGAGAGAAGCGGGGACGAGAGAGAGAGGAGAGAGAAGCGGGGACGAGAGAGAGGAGAGAAGGAGAAGCGGGGACGAGAGAGAGGAGAGAGAAGCGGGGACGAGAGAGGAGAGAGAAGCGGGACGAGAGAGAGGAGAGAGAAGCGGGGGACGAGAGAGGAGAGAGAAGCGGGGACGAGAGAGAGGAGAGAGAAGCGGGGACGAGAGAGAGAGAGAAGCGGGGACGAGAGAGAGAGGAGAGAGAAGCGGGGACGAGAGAGAGGAGAGAAGGACGAGAGAGAGAGGAGAGAGAAGCGGGGACGAGAGAGAGAGAGAAGCGGGGACGAGAGAGAGAGGAAAGCGGGGACGAGAGAGGAGAGAAGCGGGGACGAGAGAGAGGAGAGAAGCGGGGACGAGAGAGAGAGGAAGCGGGGGACGAGAGAGGAGAAAGAAGCGGGGGACGAGAGAGAGGAGAGAGAAGCGGGGACGAGAGAGAGGAGAGAGAAGCGGGGACGAGAGAGAGAGGAGAGAAGCGGGGGACGAGAGAGAGGAGGAAAGCGGGGACGAGAGAGGAAGAAGCGGGGACGAGAGAGAGGAGAGAAAGCGGGGACGAGAGAGAGGAGAAGCAGGGACGAGAGAGGAGAAAGCAGGGACGAGAGAGAGGAAAGCGGGGATGAAGAGAGGAGAGAAGCTGGGGACGAGAGAGAGGAGAGAAAGCGGGGACGAGAGAGAGGAGAGAGAAGCGGGGACGAGAGAGAGAGGAGAGAGAAGCGGGGACGAGAGAGAGGAGAGAAGGAAAGCGGGGTCGAGAGAGAGGAGAAAGCAGGGTCGAGAGAAGAAGCGGGACGAGAGAGGAGAGAGAAGCGGGGGACGAGAGAGGAGAGAGAAGCGGGGACGAGAGAGAGGAGAGAGAAGCGGGGACGAGAGAGAGGAGAGAAGCGGGGACCAAGAGAGAGGAGAGAAGCGGGGACGTGGGAGAGGAGAGGGGAGAGAGAGAGAGAGAGAGAAGAGAGAGAGAGAGAGAGAGAGAGAGAGAGAGAGAGAGAGAGAGAGAGAGAGAGGAGAGAGAAGGGAGAGAGAGAGAGAGAGAGAGAGAGCGAGAGAGAGAGAGAGAGAGAGAGAGAGAGAGAGAGAGAGAGAGAGAGAGAGAGAGAGAGAAGCGGGGACGAGAGAGAGAGAGAGAAGCGGGGACGAGAGAGAGGAGAGAGAAGCGGGGACGAGAGAGAGAGAGAGAGAAGCGGGGACGAGAGAGAGAGAGAGAAGCGGGGACGAGAGAGAGGAGAGAAGCGGAGACGAGAGAGGAGAGAGAAGCGGGGACGAGAGAGAGAGAGAGAGAAGCGGGGACGAGAGAGAGGAGAGAGAAGCAGGGACGAGAGAGAGAGGAGAGAGAAGCGGGGACGAGAGAGAGAGAGGAAAGAAGAAGCGGGGACGAGAGAGAGGAGAGAGAAGGGGACGAGAGAGAGGGAGGAAGCGGGGACGAGAGAGAGAGGAGAGAAGCGGGACGAGAGAGAGAGAGAGAGCGGGGACGAGAGAGAGGAGAGAAGCGGGGACGAGAGAGAGGAGAGAGAAGCGAGGACGAGAGAGAGGAAAGAGAAGCGGGGACGAGAGAGAGGAAAGGGGGACGAGAGAGGGAGAGAGAAGCGGGGACGAGGGAGAGAGGAGAGAAGCGGGACGAGAGAGAGGAGAGAGAAGTGACGAGAGAGGAAAGAGAAGGGACGAGAGAGAGAGGAGAGAGAAGCGGGGACGAGAGAGAGAGGAGAGAGAAGCGGGGACGAGAGAGAGAGGAGAGAGAAGCGGGGACGAGAGAGAGGAGAGAGAAGCGGGGACGAGAGAGAGAGGAGAGAGAAGCGGGGACGAGAGAGAGGAGAGAGAAGCGGGGACGAGAGAGAGGAGAGAGAAGCGGGGACGAGAGAGAGGAGAGAGAAGCGGGGACGAGAGAGAGGAGAGAGAAGCGGGGACGAGAGAGAGAGGAGAGAGAAGCGGGGACGAGAGAGAGAGGAGAGAGAAGCGGGGACGAGAGAGAGGAGAGAGAAGCGGGGACGAGAGAGAGGAGAGAGAAGCGGGGACGAGAGGAGAGAGAAGCGGGGACGAGAGAGAGGAGAGAGAAGCGGGGACGAGAGAGAGGAGAGAGAAGCGGGGACGAGAGAGAGGAGAGAGAAGCGGGGACGAGAGAGAGGAGAGAGAAGCGGGGACGAGAGAGAGGAGAGAGAAGCGGGGACGAGAGAGAGAGGAGAGAGAAGCGGGGACGAGAGAGAGGAGAGAGAAGCGGGGACGAGAGAGAGAGAAGCGGGGACGAGAGAGAGAGGAGAGAGAGAAGCGGGGACGAGAGAGAGAGGGAAGCGGGGACGAGAGGAGAGAGAAGCGGGGACGAGAGAGAGAGGAGAGAGAAGCGGGGACGCGAGAGAGAGGAGAGAGAAGCGGGGACGAGGGAGAGGAGAGGGAAGCGGGGACGAGAGAGAAAGGAGAGAGAAGCGGGGACGAGAGAGAGGAGAGAGAAGCGGGGACGAGAGGAGAGGGAAGCGGGGACGAGAGAGAGAGGAGAGAGAAGCGGGGACGAGAGAGAGAGGAGAGAGAAGCGGGGACGAGAGAGAGGAGAGAGAAGCGGGGACGAGAGCACACTGCCGGCCGTCTGAGAGGTATCTGCAAGTCTAACAGGGAAGCGGGACCAAAGCCGGTGCTATTGTGCAGGTATTACGAGGCGTTACCGTGGCTGGGGCGTGTACTTGCCTGCAGGGTCGGGCGGGTTTCGGTGTGGACACAGACACGCTGACACACACACAGAGGTACACATGCAGATACACGGACACACACACAGAGGTACACATGCAGATATACAGACACACACACAGAGTTACACATACAGACACACGGACACACACGCTGAGGTACACGCAGGTACACAGACACACAGAAAGGTACACATATAGATACACACACACACACACACGCTGAGGTACACGCAGATACACAGACACACAGAAAGGTACACATATAGATACATACACACACACACACAGAGGTACATATATAGATAAACACACACACACACACAGAGGTATACATATAGATACACAGACACACACACACATACACAATCGTACAAATACGCACACACGTATACGTACAGACACACACACACACACACACACACACACACACACACGTAAAGCCACGCAAACTCATAAACCAGCACTTATCTGCCCGGACGCAAACACACAAGCAACGGCTCGCAAGCACGCCCATAAGAGCACATAACGATCGGCCCGGAACGCCCACGGATTCGCAAGCACACAAGCGGACATGAATATGCAAGAAAACGCACACATGGACGCAAGAGATTGGGAGACAAAACCCCGGCACCTTCACTGAGACATGGCTGGCTCTGGCGTGGCTCTTAAGGCACTATTTCCCGCGTTTCTTAGAGCCACTGCCTGCGGGGTCTGGCTCTATCCTTCTCTTTGCTCTCTGTCTGTCTGTTTGGGTGTATGTTTATTATGTTTCTATTTCTCTATCTTTCTGTCTCTTTTTCTTTCTTTCTCCTTCTGTCTTCTCTTTCTCTCTTTTTCTTCCTTTCTCCTTCTGTCATCTTTCTCTCTCATTTTTTTCTCTGTTTTCCTCATCTTTCCCTTTGTCTGTCTGTCTGTCTGTCTCTCCCTCCCTCTCTCTCTCTCTCTCTCTCTATCTCCTCCCCTCATCCCTTCCCTCTCCATCTCGGTCTCTCTATCATCTATCTATCCATCCATCCATCTGTCTATCTATCGCTCGTCCTTCCGTCCCATGACCCATTTTCCTCCAAACCCTTCTATCCTTTGGCCGAATTCCATCAAACATCAAGACGAGGAAGCGGCGGCTATTGATCAGCTGATGGAGTCCTGGATCAGCTGCAAACATTAAAGTCAAAACAAACCT
>NC_091558.1:13411236-13418736 GCF_042767895.1 Penaeus vannamei | reverse complement strand
AGGAAGGGAGGAGGGGATATGGAGGGAGGAAAGGAGGAAGGAGGAGGGATATGGAGGGAAGAAATGAGGAAGGGAGGAGGCGATATGGAGGGAAGAAAGGAGGAAGGGAGGAGGGATATGGAGGGAGGAAAGGAGGAAGGGAGGAGGGGATCTGGAGAGAAGAAAGGAGGAAGGGAGGAGGGGATATGGAGGGAGGAAAGGAGGAAGGGAGGAGGGGATAAGGAGGGAAGAAAGGAGGAAGGGAGGAGGGGATATGGAAGGAGGAAAGGAGGAAGGGAGGAGGATATGGAGGGAGGGAAAGGAGGAAGGGAGGAGGGGATATGGAGGGAAGAAATGAGGAAGGGAGGAGGCGATATGGAGGGAAGAAAGGAGGAAGGGAGGAGGGGATATGGAGGGAGGAAAGGAGGAAGGGAGGAGGGGATATGGAGGGAGGGGAAAGGAGGAAGGGAGGAGGGGATATGGAGGGAGGAAAGGAGGAAGGGAGGAGGGGATATGGAGGGAGGAAAGGAGGAAGGGAGGAGGCGATATGGAGGGAGAGAAGGGATATGGAGGGAGAGGGAGGAGGAAGGGGAAACGGAGGGAGAGGGAGGGAGGAAAGGAGGAACGGAGGAGGGGATATGGAGGGAGGAAAGGAGGAAACGGAGGAGGGGATATGGAGGGAGGAAAGGAGGAAGGGAGGAGGGGATATGGAGGGAGGAAAGGAGGAAGGGAGGAGGCGATATGGAGGGGAGAGAAGGACATGGAGGGAGAGGAGGAGGAAGGGGAAGCGGAGGGAGAGGAGGAGGAACGGAGGAGGGGATATGGAGGGAGGAAAGGGAGGAACGGAGGAGGGGATATGGAGGGAGGAAAGGAGGAAGGGGGGAGGGGATATGGAGGGAAGAAAGGAGGAAGGCAGGAGGGGATATGGAGGGAGGAAAGGAGGAACGGAGGAGGGGATATGGAGGGAGGAAAGGAGGAAGGGAGGAGGCGATATGGAGGGAGAGAAGGGATATGGAGGGAGAGGAGGAGGAAGGGGAAGCGGAGGGAGAGGAGGAGGAACGGAGGAGGGGATATGGAGGGAGAAAGGAGGAACGGAGGAGGGGATATGGAGGGAAGAAAGGAGGAAGGCAGGAGGGGATATGGAGGGAGGAAAGGAGGAACGGAGGAGGGGATATGGAGGGAGGAAAGGGAGGAAGGAGGAGGGATATGGAGGGAGAGAAGGGATATGGAGGGAGAGGAGGAGGAAGGGGAAACGGAGGAGAGAGGAGGAGGAGGGAGAGGGATATGGAGGGAGGAAAGGAGGAACGGAGGAAGGGATATGGAGGGAGGAAAGGAGGAACGGAGGAGGATATGGAGGGAGGAAAGGAGGAAGGGAGGAGGGGATATGGAGGGAAGAAAGGAGGAAGGGAGGAGGGGATGGAGGGAGGAAAGGAGGAACGGAGGAGGGGATATGGAGGGAGAAAGGAAGAAGGGAGGAGGGGATATGGAGGGAGGAAAGGAGGAAGGGAGGAGGGGATATGGAGGGAGGAAAGGAGGAGAGGGAGGAGGGGATATGGAGGGAGGAAAGGAGGAAGGGAGGAGGCGATATGGAGAGGAGAGAAGGGATATGGAGGGAGAGGGAGGAGGAAAGGAGGAACGGAGGAGGGGATATGGAGGGAGGAAAGGAGGAACGGAGGAGGGGATATGGAGGGAGGAAAGGGAGGAAGGGGAAACGGAAAGAGGAAAGGAGGAAGGAAGGGGAAACGGAGGGAGAGGAGGAGGAAGGGGAAACGGAGAGAGTAAAGGAGGAAGGGGAAACGGAGGAGAGGAGGAAGGAAGGGGAAACGGAGGGAGAGGAGGAGGAAGGGGAAACGGAAAGAGGAAAGGAGGAAGGAAGGGGAAACGGAGGGAGAGGAGGAGGAAGGGGAAACGGAGAGAGTAAAGGAGGAAAGGAGGAAGGAAGGAGGGGATATGGAGGGAGGAAAGGAGGAAGGGGAAACGGAGGGAGGAAAGAGGGAGGGGATATGGAGGGAGGAAAGGAGGAAGGAATGGAGGAAGGGATATGGAGGGAGAGAAGGGAGGAATGGGAAACGGAGGGAGGAAAGAAGGAAGGGAAACAGAGAAGGGGAAGGAAGGAAGGCAAACGGAGGGAAGGAAGGAAGGGGAAACGGAAAGAGGAGAGGAGGAAAGGAGGAAGGGAGGAGGGATATGGAGGGAGGAAAGGAGGAAGGGAGGAAGGGATATGGAGGAAGGAGGAAAGGAAAATGGAGGGAGGAAAGAAGGAAGGAAACAGAGGGAGAGGAGGAAGGGAAGTGGAGGGGGAAAAGAAGGAAAGGGAAATGGAGGGAGAAAAGAAGGAAGGGGGAATGGAGGGAGGAAAGGAGGAAGCGGAATGGAGAGAGAAAAGAGGAAGGAAAATGGAGGGAGAAAAGGGAGGAAGGGGAATGGAGGGAGAAAAGAGGAAGGAAATGGAGGGAGGAAAGGAGGAAGTGGAATGGAGAGAGAAAAGAGGAAGGAAAATGGAGGGATAAAAGGAAGAAGGGGAAATGGAGGGATAAAAGGAGGGAGGAAGGGGAACGGAGGAAGAAAAGGTAGGGAAGGGATACGGAGGGAGAAAAGGAGGAAGAGAAATTGGGGAGGAAGAGGAGGAATGGAAAAAGAGTGAGGAAAGGGGGAAGAGAATACGGAGGGAGAAAAGGAGGGAGGGAAATGGAGGGGAAAGGAGGAAGGGGAAACGGAAGAAGAAAAGGAAGTGAGGAAGAATGGGTGAAGAAGGGAGAATAGGAAGAAAGAAAAAAACGGGGGAAGAGAGGAAGAGGAATGGAGAAAATGAGGAAAGGAAGAAGAAAGAACGGAGGAGTAAGTAAGGAGGAAAGGAGAGAGAAAAGGAGATAAAGGAGGGAAGAAAAACTGGGAGGGAGAAGGAGATATGAAAAAGGAGGAAATGGTGGGAGAAACGGAGCGAAGGAGGAAGGGCGGGAGATGGAAGAAGGAGGAATGGAGGAAAGACGAACGGGGGAAAAGAGAAGGGATAATAAAGGAAGGGGATGCGGAGGGAGAAAAGGATAGAAATGAGGAACGGAAAAGGGAGAGAAAAAAATAAGAAGAAAGGGGGGAAATAGAGCAAAGGAAGAAATTATTGAACGCAGAAGGGATCAGAACAAAAAATATTAATTAATAAAAATAAATAGAAAAGAAAATTTGAAAATAAAAAGGAATGAAAGAGAAGAGAGAGAGAGAGAGAGAGAGAGAGAGAGAGAGAGAGAGAGAGAGAGAGAGAGAGAGAGAGAGAGAGAGAGAGAGAGAGAGAGAGAGAGAGAGAGAGAGAGAGAGAGAGAGAGAGAGAGAGAGAGAGAGAGAGAACAAAACAAATGAACCCAGAAAAACAATTCCAAAACGATTTATTCACCCATTTACATGATTATCATCACCTATTTATCATTTTTCTTTCATTTTTTCAAGGGAGTCTGCATGTAAAATATTCCCCAATGATATACCGTTAATTACTGCGCTTCTCTGATACGATAATGCCGACGAGCTTGTAAATAATGATGATTACTAATTACGATGGACAAAGGATAACATTGAACGAACGAAAAATTGTGGGAAAAAATCATGGTATCTGGAAAAATATTCACAACTGCCACGAAAACTATAAAAATAATGCTGATGGTGATGATAACAATAATAACAATAATGATATTAATGATAGTGATAATGTTAGAATAGCAATAATGATAATGATAATGACAATAATAATAATAGTGATAATGATAATAACAATTATAACAATAATGATAATGATTATAAGAATAATTATGATAATAATAGTGATGATCATCATGATAATAATAATGATAATAATAATAATAATAATAATAATAATAATAATAATAATAATAATAATAATAATAATAATAATAATAATAACAATGATAATAAGGATAATAATAAAAAACGAGAAAAACTACAAAAATGATGATAGTAATTATAATGATAATAATAATGATAATGATATTAATGATGATAATGATAACGATAATAATGATGATAATGATAATGATAATAATGATCATAATGATAATGATAATAATGATCATAATGATAATGATAATAATGATAATGACAATGATGATAATAATAATGATAATAATAATAGTGATAATAATGATAATGATAATGAAAATATTAATAATTCACTTCAATACTTTATTCGTACACACAGTGTAATCGTGAGCATTGTTCTACAAAAATTACAAAAACGTTAAAATTACTTCAAGAACACAAAAATATACCATAACATCCTAAAAAAAACTGAAGACGATTTACTTCAAGAACACAAAAATATACTTTAACATCCTAAAAAAAAAACTAAAGACGATTTACATATAGACACGTCAGTCTAAGATGTACATACCTAATGGAGGTTGCATTTGGTCCCTCCGGTTTAACCTGTGGCGACTTTTCCGTTAGTGATGTCTGGTAAGTACCTGTGCTTGCCTGTCAATTTATTTTGTTTACTTCCATACGTTACTTTCATATCTTTTATTTATTCTATTTAATTGATTTATTTAGTTATTATTTTTTCTTTTGCTCATGAATATATCATCATATTTCGTATATTCTTTAAGATTATATTTAGATTGGATATTACATATTGAGAGCATGAGAAGGGGCTGTTTCTAAATAAACTGTAGATTACACAGGATGTTTTAAGCCAGCCATAATGAAATTAATCCTTTTCTCTTTAAGGATGTCAATAATCAGAAAGAGGGAAGTAGGAAGTAAGAACTCCTCCCTCCCCCCCCACCTCTCTCTCTCTCTCTCTCTCTGTCACTCTCTCTCTCTCTCTGCGAATAGAAAGGATTTAGTTCTGGGAAGTAATCCTAGTAATCTACGACAATATACACGCCCAGTTTTTAACTTGTACATTTATATCATCCCACAGAGGGCAACCGTATCAGGTCATAAATAACTTTATCTTCGCTGGGGTTGTTGTAGATTGGAAGTTATTAATCATAACATTTGTTTTGATCTTAATGCCTCTTACCACATCTTTTATAACAATAAAATGACAGAAAATGGCCGAGATGTTTTTCATTTGAAACACTTCTAATATTTCTTCCAAAGATGGATCCTGTTACGTCTTTAATGTCATTTTCTGCATGACTAAAGATTATCAATGCTCACTTTACTGGACTGAAAGCCAAATTGTATGCAACTCCATAGTGGTAACATATAACAATTAGCCTTTTTAATGCACTACCTGTCGGGAAGAGTATAATGACATCTTCAGCATACGCAAATGTAGTTGAACATAATCCATCCATTTAACAATTTATATTGCTATTATTCAGCCTGCTTATTAGTGGATTGATTGCAAACTTAAAATAGTAGACTTAATACCCCATTTTAGTTCACTCCATTACCAAAATTAAGCAAATATTAAATTTAGATTAAATCTGCTTAAACTTATGAGATTTATTTATAATAGCAGACTGATGACCAAGTGGCATACATCTCGTCTTGTTAAAATCACGACAAATATATCAAATAATTTGCTGTGTTTTACCTTATCAAACGCTTTAATCGCATCAAGAAACATTTGAGCCTCGAAAACAAAAGACTGGGTTGCTTCCATGACAAGAAACGTGTAGACAAGTCAAGATATCTTTCTTTTATACAAATTATCGTACACTTGTCAGTCATTATTTAATTAAACTAACTGCATCATCTAAAAGTTTACTAATTATTGCATTTTTTTCATATTCCACGGTGATTTGAGGAATGGCAGAAAGATTCATTCTTATTTTTGAGAATAGCTTTAATTACAGCTTTACTGAATAATGATATTATTATCACTTTAATGATAATGATAATAATCATCATGTCTAATACTAATAATGATACAAATACTGATAATGATACGATTGCCACTACTGCTACTACTAGTAACAATGATAATTTTGATATTAACAACAATAATGCTACTACTTCTACTACCAATGGTAGCAATAATGATGATAATAACAACAATAATGATAATAGTAATGATAGTAGTAATGGTAATGATAATGATAGTAGTAATGGCAATGATAATGATAGTAGTAATGGTAATGGTAATGATAATGATAATAATTTTAATGATATTGATAATAATAATGATAGCAATAATGATGACAAAAACAATAAGGATAATAATATAAATAATGATAACGCCAATCATAATTATCATAATAATAATAATTATTACGATAATTATGATAATAACAATAATAGTAATAATGATCATAATGACAATACTAAAAACGATGATGATAATGATGATGATAATAATAATAACAATAGTAATAATAATAATAATAATAACAATAACAATAACGACAACAGCGGTAGTGATGGAAAAAAATATATTAGTAATGGTAAAAATGGAATGAATAATGCAGAAGGAACAATAATAATGATGATAGTAATGAAAATCATGCAACAACAACAATAACAAAAATGAAAACTATAACGGCAACGATATGATTTCACAGCTGACACGAAATTGATATGCAGGAAATTGGAATAAACTGGAATCACCCTGAATTGAGACGCCTTGTTGGGGATCTAAATATAGCCTAAACGTCAAGCCTACTCAGCTCTCACTCGTCACAGGTCAAGTTCACCTCCCCGATTGCTACTTTTTACTCTACTGTTGTTTAATTCTATCGTGGGTTTTGTGTTCCAGGTAACGTGATGTGTTCAGTATTCCGATTAGATTACATTTTAAATGTATTTCGTTATTTTACTTATTTATTTTTCAACCGGATAGCGTGATGTGTTCAGTCTTCCCTTACTTTTTCTTCTCTTCCTCGGCTCCTTCAAGAACTCCGGTTCTTATCTTATCTACTACTAATCCCTTATCCTTTTTATTTAAGTTTAAAAGTAGTAGATTTTCCCTTCCACATCGCTCTATCTGCAACGGCGACGGCGAGCGTTCAGTCTCTCCCTTTCCGAGAATTGATTACTCTGCTCTCTATTTCCATAATGTCTCGCCTAATTGCCAGATCCTGCGTCAGTTAGATCTCGTCAGACGGAATGACCACGTCAGCAGATTGGGGCAGAGCTGACGAACCGAGTTTGGCAGCAGCAGGACCACCTGAGCAGACAATCACCGACAGGTATTGCAGTGCACTTGGGGTTGGCCTGCTTGTGAGATCTCAACAGAGAGGGTAGAGGAACGGTTTTTTCATTAGGTATGTGTATCTATTCTTTATGTCTTTCTTGAGCCGTCCTTTCCTCTCTCTCTCTCTCTCTCTCTCTCTCTCTCTCTCTCTCTCTCTCTCTCTCTCTCTCTCTCTTCCCCCCCCTCTCTCTCTCTCTCTCTCTCTCTCTCTCTCTCTCTCTCTCTCTCTCTCTCTCTCTCTCTCTCTCTCTCTTTCTCACCCTCTCCCCCCCCCCCTCTCTCTCTCTCTCTCTCTCTCTCTCTCTCTCTCTCTCTCTCTCTCTCTCTCTCTCTCTCTCTCTCTTTCTCTCTTTCTCTCTCTCTCTTCTCTC
>NC_091558.1:13388508-13393508 GCF_042767895.1 Penaeus vannamei | reverse complement strand
TCGGGATATAAAAGAAAGAATGAGAAGAGAGATTGAGTAAAAAAGAAAAGAAAGAAAAAGAACATTAAATAAATGACACACCTCGGGATATAAAAGAAAGAATGAAAAGAGATTGAGTAAAAAAACGAAAGAAAGAATGAAAAGAGATTGAGTAAAAAAACGAAAGAAAGAAAGAAAAAAAAGACACACCTCGGGATACAAAAGAAAAAATGGAGAGATTGAGTAAAAAAAAACAAGAAAGAACGTTAAAAAAATGACACACCTCGGGATATAAAAGAAAGAATGGAGAGATTGAGTAAAAAAAAGATAGAAAGAACGTAAAAAAAGGTGACACTCCTCGGGATATAAAAGAAAGAATGAAAAGAGAGATTGAGTAAAAAAGAAAAGAAAGAAAAAGAACATTAAATGAATAACACACCTCGGGATATAAAAGAAAGAATGAAAAGAGATTGAGTAAAAAAAAACGAAAGAAAGAAAGAAAAAAAGACACACCTCGGGATATAAAAGAATATGAAAACAGAATGAGTAAAAAAAACGAAAGAAAAAAAAAAGACACACTTCGAGATATAAAAGAAAGAATGAAGAGAGAATGAGTAAAAAAAAAAACGAAAGAAAGAAAGAAAGAAAGAAAAAGTAAATCCACTGCCTTCCCAGAAACAAAGTCAGAAAGTCTCCCATTCCAGACCCCGCCAGTGCTGCGTTCACGTCATCGCGAGTGCCAAGGAATATGGCACTCCACTCAGCCTGATGGTGCCATGGCGGTCGCGGCGAGAACATGAGTGACAATTATAGTCCTTGGCGATGAGTGACGTGCGGTGATGGGGGGGGGGGAGGGAGGAGGGGAGAAGGGGACGGGGAGATGCGTGACGCGGTGGGTGGGAGTGGGAGGGGAAGGATAAGGGGATAAGGGGAGGAGAGAAGAGGGTATAGCGGTATCGGAGAGAGAGGGAGGAGGGGAGAAGGGGGGATGGATGAAGGGGAAGAAGGGGGAGGGGAGGAGAGAAGAGGGAATAGGGGTATCAGAGAGAGAGGGAGGAGGGAAGAAGGAGGGAGGGGAGGGAGAGAAGAAGGGTATAGGGGAGGGATATAGAAGAGAGAACGGTGAGGAGGGGAGAAGGGGAGGGAAGGGGGAGGAGAGAAGAGAGTATAGGGGAGGGTTAACAGAGAGAGAGGATGGGATGGAAGAAGGAGGGAGAAGGAGAGAAGAGAGTATAGGGGAGGGGTATAGAAGAGAGACGGAGGAGGGGAGGAGGGGAGGAGGGGAGGGGAGGGGAGGGGAGGAGGGTATGACGGGGTAATCTTGACCTCGTGGGTACAAATTGAAGTTAGATATTATTAGGACACACATCAAACGTATATTTAATTTCCTTATATGATTGGACGTCCAGTGTGTGTTGGAGAATTTGAGAGCAGGTGTGTGTGTGTGAATTCATGTGTGTTATTGAGTTTCTCCGTGTGTGCGCGTGTGTATGTGTGTGTGTATGTGTGAGTGTGTGTGAGTGTGTGTGTGTGTGTGTGTGTGAGTCTGTGTGTGTGTGTGTGTGTTTGTGTGTGTATGTGTGTGTGTGTGTGTGTGTGTGTGTGTGTGAGAGAGAGAGAGAGAGAGAGAGAGAGAGAGAGAGAGAGAGAGAGAGAGAGAGAGAGAGAGAGAGAGAGAGAGAGAGAGAGAGAGAGATAGATAGATAGATAGAGAGAGAGAGAGAGAGAGAGAGAGAGAGAGCGCGAGGAGGGGATAGGACAGATAGATAGATCGATAGACAGACAGATAGATAGATAGAGAGAGAGAGAGAGATAGAGAGAGATAGAGGGAGAGTGATAGATAGATAGATAGATAGAGAGAGAGAGAGATAGACAGACAGAGAGAGTTTATACGTTTTTTTTAAGAATGTATTTATATACTTGTAAGTGGATGTTGACACAATGTATGTGAGCAGCTTGTAAGGAGCTGAACCGGAAAGTGTATATCTACGTGTAAACGAAACATATATTCGTGTATATCTGAGAACAGGTAAAAAAAAAAAAAAAAAAAAAAAAAAATACAAGACCGTATACACCTCATGTCATCTTCGTATGTACGAACGCATATGCTTATAAATGGCTGTGTACATAACGTATTTGAACAGATGGCAAGCAGCTGAACCGATACCCTCAGGGACTGGCAGGGGCTGAGTGATGGCCACGAGACACGGGGACAAATATACTGGAACAAACACAAACAAGACTTGGTTGGTGTTGCTTGATGGGAGATCTCTCGAGGTGGCTGCGTGAGTGCTAGACGTCCGTGAAGATTTCCGTGGTCGTGGAATATTCTGGTGTGCGTGGGGTTTGTTATGTACGTGTGCCTGTGTGCGTGTGTGGGGGGTTGTAGAGATTGTTGTGTTGCGTATGCACGGGGTCGTCTGCCTACATGAGTGTTTTATGTATATGCGAGATAGATTTTTATTTTTCATGATCATTTTTTGGGGGCTCTGTGTTTGCTTGTGTACATAAGACTGTGATACTGTTTTCTTTCGTAAATATTCTCGTACATGAGATTATCTTTCAACAATAATAATAATAAAAAAAAAAAAACATTAGCCTACCATTTCTCTTCTTTCTTCTGTCTTCCCCCTCCTCCTCCCCTCTCCTCCCTACCTCCTACCCCCCCTTCCTCCCCTTTACAAATCCTTTCATTCCATCTCCTCCCCTTCCCCTCCCCCCCATCCCCAACCCTCTCATTCTTCCTCTCTGAAACAACAAAGGAAACAATAACCATCTCAGGCAAGCGAGATCGCCCGAGGAACCTGCATGGCTGTGACGTCACCAGGTCTCCCTATCTACAGGTTATTATTAGCTTGCAAGTCCCTTCCTCCCGTCGTCTGTTAACCTATAGGGCTTGGTCGTTCTCTACCCATGTATTTATTATCACTACTTACAGGTTGCAGGTTACGAAGTCCATCGGAAGGGCTTGGACGGCACTGAATCTGGCACTAATGGTTGTATGCTTAAAAAATCGTGTAACGCAAATCAGTTTCTAACACTATTTTCTTATACCAAAATCTTCATTATTGTAAAGGAAGTCTTAACGCAATTTTAGGAATGCCAGTTTAAAAGAGAGAAAGAAAGAAAGAAAGAAAGAAAGAGAGAGAGAGAGAGAGAGAGAGAGAGAGAGAGAGAGAGAGAGAGAGAGAGAGAGAGAGAGAGAAAGAGAGAAAGAGAGAAAGAGAGAGAAAGTAAGAGAGAGAGAGAGAGAGAGAGAGAGAGAGAGAGAGAGAGAGAGAGAGAGAGAGAGAGAGAAATAGGGAAAGAGAGAGAGAAAGATAGAGCGAGAGAGAGAGAGAGAGAGAGAGAGAGAGAGAGAGAGAGAGAGAGAGAGAGAGAGAGATAGAGAGAGAGAGAAAGAAATATATATATATATATATATATATATATATATATATATGTTTATATATATTATGTTGTTGTTGTTGAAGAAAAAAAAAGAAAAATAACAATGTTCATATCCTCTTGCGTTATTTTGGTATACCAGTTGATCTTTTTCTGCGGTATTATTCCTTAATAGAGGATTTTATGCTTCGAAGAATGGATTCCACAAAGTCTTTAAATATACGAAATACGTAAGAGACATTAATAAGAGACCTTCCTGACCTCGGACCGTGATCAGATTGTAAGGAGCTGAACCAAAAAGTGTACATCATTATCATGATCGTTATCATTATGATCATTATTATCATTATCCTTAATTTCATTATTATTATTGTTATTATCAGTATTATAAGCATGATTATCATTATTAGTTACCATTACCGTTATTATTATTATCATTATTATTATTTTCATTCTTAACATGTTCTTATCATTATCATTATTGTTCTTAATATCATCATTATTATCAATGTTATCATCTTATCACTATCATCATCCTCTCTCTCTCTCTCTCCCTCCTCCCCTCATTCCGTGTGTGTTTACGTTCGTGTATGATTTTGTGTGTATCTCCCCCCCACCCACCCCAATCTCTCTGTTTCTCCCTCCTATCGTTTAACCCTTATATACTCCTCTCTCCTACGTTAACAGTAACTTAGAGAGAGAAGAATGTTTTGCCAAGAGCTATAAAAATATTTTCCGGTTTTGAAATATTCTCTCTCGTGTCGCTGCATTTCGTTCACGGTCTATTCTATTCGCTTGTTATTCCTTCGTGGTTTATATTCACACGTGTGCATTTACGAGGATACATATGCCTTCACTTTTCATTGTAGATTTGCATGCAGCCAGTTTCGCATACATGCATATGTACCAGCGCGGTGACATTCTCTGTCTGTCTGTCTGTTTGTCTCTATCTGTGTACCTGTCTGTCTGTTTGTCTCTATCTGTGTACATGTCTGTCTGTCTGTCTCCTTTCTCTCTCCCTCTATCTATCTATTTGTCTCTCCTCTCTCTCTATCTGTCTATTTATCTCTCTTTCTCTTTCTCTTTATCTCTCTCTGCCTGTCTGTCTTTAACTCTCTCTCTCTCTCTCTTCCTAGCTCTCTTTTTATTCCTCCTCTTTCACTCCCTACCTTCTCTCACTAATCCCTTCCTTAAGCTCCCTCCTTCCTCCCCTTACCTCCCTCTTCCTCCTTCCTCTCCACCCTCTCCCTCCCCATCCCCCATCTCTATACCCACACCCAAAAAAGGAAGTGCGATAAAAGAAAAGAAAAGAAAGAAAGAAAAAATAGAAAAAATAGTTAAAACCATTCAGAGAGCGCATACCTCCGCCAAGGCACTAGGGTCACTGATGCAATAAAAATATCCACACGAAAAAATACATTAAAATCACGTCTTTCCCAATTACACTGGTAATGCCAATAAATCCTTAAAAGAAAAAAATCCTGGATCCAGATCACGATCCGGATCACCGTTTAAATTGGGCCAAAAAAAAAAAAAAAAAAAAAAAAGAAAGAAAGAAAGAAAAAAAGAAAAAGAAAAGAAAAAAACAAAAAACAAACGCTAACATAAACATAACCTCCTTAGCAAAGGTAATT
>NC_091558.1:13356008-13358508 GCF_042767895.1 Penaeus vannamei | reverse complement strand
ATGATAATCTTAATTGGCGTTACTTTAAAGTCAGTAATTATAGGAATCTTAATCGAAGTTAGATATTTTTGCATTAACTTAAATGAAGGTAAACCATTGACTTATATTATCATTCAAGCCTTTATCACGTTATATTTCCACATCTCTTTACTGATTGAGAATTATTATCATATTTCATTCTATTATATAAAGAAACTATATGTCTTCCACAACCAGGCTTCAAATTGTGTGCAATTTATCAATCCTCTTAACATAAAAAAAAAAAAAAATCATGCAGCTAATATTCTATGCCAATTTGGCACTCAGATGCACGAGGAAGAATTCCCATCAATCATATCTAACTGTACACGCCAAAAAAAAGAGAGAGAGAGAGAGAGAGAGAGAGAGAGAGAGAGAGAGATAGAGAGAGAGAGAGAGAGAGAGAGAGAGAGAGAGAGAGAGAGAGAGAGAGAGAGAGAGAGAGAGAGAGAAAGAGAGAGAGAGAGAGAGAGAGAGAGAGAGGGAGACAGAGAGAGAGATAGTATAATAACATGCGAACAGATGACATCGGAACAATTACGAGGATGATGTACAGCCATATTAAAGTTTTAAGCTAATGGTCATGGCTGCTTTTGTATAATTCAGAGGAATATGTTTTAATTTGTGGAAGTTGATTTTAAATTAAGAGCGTTTTATTTCGCTTGTTTAATCCTTGTTTGTACTCTCCGTTTCGTGTTGACCCATTCTTTCTCTCCTTATACCTATTTCGCGCGCACACACACACAGACAGGCACACACGCACACACATAGACACACATATACACAGACACACACACACACACACACACACACACACACACACACAGACAGGCACACACGCACACACATAGACACACACACACGCATATATATGTATGCATTCACATATCTATACATATTTATGTATATATATATAACAGTAACAATCAAAATAATGATAAAGATAATAACAAGAAGATATGAAAACAGAAATTAGAAAGAAAAGGAGAAAAAAATCCACAATAATCCCACCAGTTCAGAGATCCCTCTGATCAAGGTCACCAAAGGTCAAACTGAACTCCCTTCAGCTCACCCTGTCATTTTTGCCATACGAAGTCACTCCTATTAAGCAACAATTCCTGACTGGAGTTATGATCAAGGAAGTTGCCGCGGGGAAGTTACACTGAGGGGGAGTTGCCTTGGAGTTCTCGTGTCGCCTGAAAAGTGACGCGTTTGAGTTGCGCTTACGGCCAATAGATGTCACTCTTTGTCCCTCCCAATCCGATAACGTCCGAAAGCTGCCAATAAGTTCCTTTAAAAAGATAAAGAGAGATGTTTTAAAGGCTTTTTTTTAAGACTTGGGGTGACTTTGAATTCTCGTGGAACTTTTGATATTGTTAATTTGATATTGTTGACATTGTTAATAAGGATAGTGATGCCTGATAGTTTGCTGAAGTATTCCTGAGTGGAGTTTTATTATCAAATTCTTGGCCTTTCGTACGTGTGAATATTTTGGTTAACTAGTTTCTCGCTGTTTCCGATCTACTCTCTGCCCTGTCTACCGCCTTCTCTTTCTGTGTCTATTAGATGTTTATTTTGTTTTGTTTCGATGTTTGGACTATCTATCTGCCGTGGCATGTGTAACACTCCCACCCCTCTCTCTCTGTCTCTCTCTCTCTCTCTCTCTCTCTCTCTCTCTCTCTCTCTCTCTCTCTCTCTCTTTATATATATATATATATATATATATATATATATATATATATATATATATATATATATATATATATATATATATATATATATGTATATATATATATATATATATATATATATATATACATGTATGTATATATATACATATATATATGTGCATATAACTATATATATCCCCTCCCCCTTTCTCTCTCTCTCTCTCTATCTATCTATCTATCCATCTATCTCTCACTCTCTCTCTTTTATTCAATCTGCAGTTGTCCCAGTCTCATATTTCGTCCCTTCTCTTCTTCTCCCTTCCCATTCCAAGTCTTCATTCACGATTATCCATCTGTCCATACACTCCCATTTATCACTCTTCCTCGTCTTCCTCTGTTCTTCCGCATCGCTTGCCTCTCATTCCATCGCTGCTCCGGCATGCGAGGTATCTCACCCCCCCCCCCTTCCCCCTTCCCCCTCCCCTCTTTTTCAACACCTTCATTTGCATTTCTTTTTTTTCTTCTTTTTTTGAACCTTTCTCTTCCTTTTTTGGGGGGAAGGGGGGAAGGGGAGAGGGGTGGGGGTGTAGATTTTTTTTTTGTGTGTGTGTTTGTGGCGTGTTTGATTATATTTTATTGTTGTGTTGATATTGATATTGTGATGAAGACGGAGATTTCAAAAATAAAAAAATAATAAGTAAATAATAATAATAATGATAGTAAAAATAAAAATGACATTTCAAGTTCGAATTGATATATATAACTACCTGCTTAGCTATCTTAAACAGAGCACATTCAGACACAAACAGACA
>NC_091558.1:13331441-13333941 GCF_042767895.1 Penaeus vannamei | reverse complement strand
CCCTCTCCCTCTCTCTCGTCTTTTATCTCCAAAAAACAACTCAAATCAACACCACACAAAACCAACTATACTGTTATTCCATCGGGGTGAGAGCGCGATGTACCTGTTGGTGATGATGGCTGACAGAATGACAGGTGATGATAATTACTTGATAATTACTCGAAATACAAGGTTATTATTGCGTGCCTCTTCGCTTCGATGATGTTGATGATGATGATGTTGATAATGGTGGTAATGACGATGATGATAGCAGTGGTTATGGTACTGATTATTATAATCATATGATGATTATAATGATAGTCATGATTATAATGGTGATGATAATGATAGTAATAATGATCATGATAATAATATAATGATGATGACAATTATTTAGATAATAATGATGAGGATGATGATAATGATAATAATAATGATAATGATAACAATGATCATAATAATTTTACTAAGGATATTAATGATAATGATATTAACGATTATTATCATGACAATAATAATAATGATAATAATGATAATGATAAATTTGATGATAATAACAACGATAATAGTAATGATAATCATAACTAATGATAATAGCAATGATAATTATCATAATAATATCAATAATGGTGATGATGATGTTGATAGTAATAATGATAATAGTAATAATAATAATAATAATGAAATGATAGATAGTAATAATAATCAGAGTAATGACAATAAGGATACGAATAATAATACAACAACAATAATAATAATAATAACAATAACAATGATAATGATAACAATAATGATATCAATAACAATGACAATATGATAATTATGATGACAATAGCAACAACAACAATAAAACAACAACAACAATAATAATCTAACAGAATGAAGTTTTATGTCTCTATTGCAACTTGTAATAACGAAGTATTCAATCACATCAATTACCTACATAATCCTGCGAACCATTAGCTACGCAGCTCCTATAACGAATGCACAAAATCCTTTCTCTCAACATGTCAAATTCCTGACAGAGAGTGACAGGTCATATCAGCCAGCGCCTGCGAGGATAACATTGAACAGTAGATTATGTATTTCGTTTTTAATTTTTTTTTCATATTATATATTTTATTATGATCTGTATCGTTCTCATAATGTTGTGATTATCATGGGTATTGTTATTGTGATTATCATTATTATTATTATTATTATTATTATCATTATTATTATTATCATTATTATTATTATTATTATTATTATTATTATTATTATTATTATTATTATTATTATTATTATTATTATTATTGTTGTTGTTGTTGTTGTTTTGTTGTTGTTGTTCTGCTGTTCTTGTTATTATCATTATCATTATTAGTATCATTATTGTTTTGCTGTTCTTGTTATCATTATCATTACCATTATTATCATTAGCAGCTTCATTTTTACTTGCATTTCTTCTTTTCATCTTTGCTAATATTTGATGCAACTGGTTCCCGTTCTCATTACCATAAAAATAAAGATAAAATATATTTTTGCGAGCTTTAGATGGTAATTTCTTAATTGTCTAGTTTGTTGGTTGTTTGGGTGGTTCGTTGGTTAGGTTGGGTTAATTTTTTTTTCTTTTTTTTTTCTTTTTTTTTTTTTTTTTGTTAAGTTAGGTTAATTGGGTTGTTTGTTGGTTAGGTTAGGTTTTTTTTTTTTTTTTTTTTTTTTTTGGTTAGGTTAGGTTAATTGGGTGGTTTTGTTGGTGTGTTGAATGGTTTGCTGGTTAATAGGGTGATCCGTTGGTCAGTTGGCTTATTGAGAGGTCTGCTAGTAACTAGTTGATTTACTGGGCAATTGATTGATACAAATGCGTGAGTTATTGGTTAATAGGTTGGTCTCCATTCGAACACTCGGGGGACCTTATTGCCTTCTAGGATACAACGACGTCCGCGAAGAGAGAGAGAGAGAGAGAGAGAGAGAGAGAGAGAGAGAGAGAGAGAGAGAGAGAGAGAGAGAGAGAGAGAGAGAGAGAGAGAGAGAGGAGAGAGGAGAGAGGAGAGTAAATGGTTGAATTATTGGTTACTTTGTTGCTTGACTAGTATTTTTTTTCTGATTTATTTGCGATTTTTGGTTGGTCATAAGGTTTGCGAGGAAGTTTAAGACAGTTTGTTGGAGCAGATAAAGGATATATATTTATGGTTAAGATTAGATGTTTTCGGTAAATTTATGGTTAATGAAGGTTGGAGTATGGTTTGCTTTAGATGAGAGCAGTTAAAGGAATATCTTATGATGAATTAGTGGTTGTTTTCAGGTTGTATGGAGGTTGATGAGGGTAAAATATTGTGGATTGTGTGGTTGACTGTAAAAAAGGTAGATTAAGAAGGTTTGGGAAGCTTTTAAGGGTAGAATAAATACAGGTCTTGAGTAGACAGATGATGGTAGATTAAAATTATAGCCGCAGGTTTTCGTTTTCTGAATGTTGTCATGTTAATTACTGAATCAACAGCGTCAGTGATATAATTCATTTCATTATGCCACTATCATTATC
>NC_091558.1:13286441-13291441 GCF_042767895.1 Penaeus vannamei | reverse complement strand
GGGAGGGGGGAAGTGTTGAAGGTGGGGAAGGGGGTGTGGTGAGGATAGGGGAGAGGGGGATCGTGAGGGTGGGGGAGGGGTGTGGTGAGGTTGGAGGAAGGGGGAGGGGGGAGTGTTGAAGGTGCGGGAGGGGGTGTGGTGAGGATAGGGGAGAGGGGTGAGGGGCATCGTAAGGGTGGGGGAGGGGTGTGTGGTGAGGATGTCTATGGCGGGGTAGGGGGTAGGAGGGAGGAGGGGCGTGGAAGAGGGTCATGGAAAGTGGAAGAACGAGGATAGGCAGGAAGGATGGTGATGGTGCCAAAGAGGATAATGGTAAGGAGAAGGAGGAGGATAATGAGGATGAAAAGGGAAGAGGTTGAAAATGAAGAGGGAATGTATTAAATTTTATCTCCCCGCTTTTGTCTATTCTTATTTTTTTTTTTCCCGTATTCTACCGCCTTTTCTTTCCTTCATCTTTTTTTTTATTTTTTGGGGGCCTGTATAGAATCCTCTCCCCGCCCCTTTCCCTCTGTTTACATTCCATTATTCCTGATCCGTTCTTTCCTATCTTTATCTCTTTTCTCTCTCTCCCCCTCTCTTCCTCTCCCTATCTCGCCCATCTCCATCTTACACAACCAGCCCCACCTCTTCTTCTTTCTCTTTCTTCTTCCTTCCTTCCTCCTCTTCCTCCTGCTTCTCCTCCTCCACCTTTCTTTCTTCCTTCACTTCCTCCTTCCCCTCCTTCTCCTCCTCTTTTTCCTCCTTCCCTTCCTCCTTTTCCTTTTCCTCTTCCCTTCCCCCTCCTCCTTTCATTCTCCTTCTTCTCCTCCTTCACCTCCTCCTCCATTCCTTCCTCCTCCTTCTCCACCTTATTCTCCTGCTCCTCCTCCTCCTAATTTCCTTTTCTCCTCTCCTGTATCTTCCTCTTTCCCTTATGTTTTGTTCTTCTGCCATTTCTTTTCTTTTTTTTTCATTATCCCTCCCCTCTTGTTTGTCTCCTTCTTTCTATCTTTTTCAATATCTCTTCCCTTTTTCTCCTATCTTTCTATTTTTCAGTATGCCTCCCTTCTTCTCCTGTGTCTTCTTCTTTCTATCTCTTTCAATATTCCTCCGCTCTTCGCCTATGTATTTTGCTCCTTTTTGCAGTCTTTTTCAATACCCCTTCCTTCTTCTTCTAAATGTTTATCCTCTTTCTGTCTTTTTATTTTCCTCTTTCTGTCTTTTTATTTTCCTCTTTCTGTCTTTTTTATTTTCCTCTTCCTATTTTTCTCATTCTCCTTTTCTCCTCTTTTCTCCCCCTAACCTTCTTTTGCATTTCAATGGCCTTCTCTTTTCTTTCTTTCCCTCCTTCCTTCTCTTTCCAAAAAAAGTAAAAAAAAAAAAAAAAGTTGCGAGAAAATTAACGGTGAAATATGATGCTAACAGTGATAATAATGATAATAACGTAATAATAATAAAGCTAAAGATAGCAATAAGGATAATAACGAGGATAAAGGAAGCTCGAGTCATCAGTATAATAAAAGTAATGAATGCATAAAGATAAAGAGAGCACACAAAGATAACGGAACAAATCACAGACTGAAAGGGATTTACGGGCATAAAGACACCAGACAGACGGCCTCGCATCGCGCCCGAGAGAGGTTATGGCCTGTGACCCTTCTCCCTCTCGTGGTGATGAGGTCGCTGAGATCGCTTTGGTGGCGGTGGTGATGACTTGAAAGAGGTGTCAGAAAAAAAGGAGGTGAATGAGGAGGAGGGAGGGAAGGAGGCAGTGATGATGACTTGAAAGAGGTGTCAAAAAAGGAGATGAATGAGGAGGAGGGAGGAAGTGAGGCGTTGGTGATGACTTGAAAGAGGTGCCAAAAAAGGAGATGAATGAGGAGGAGGGAGGGAAGGAGGCGTTGGTGATGACTTGGAAGAGGTGTCAAAAAGTTTAGGAGAGAGAATGAGGGAGCGTGAGGAAGGGGGGAGGAATGAGGGGGAATGAGGCGTTGATGACTTGAAAGAGGTGTGAAAAAGAGAGAAAGAGTAAGAAGCTAAGGGTTGAGGAGAGAGAGAGAAGGGGGGGAGGAAGGGAGAGTAAGAAGAGGGGATGAATGAGGAGGAGGGAGGGAGGGAAGGAGGAATAAAAAATGGGGGATGGGGAGGAGGGAGAGTAGGAAGAGAAGAGAGGAGAGAGAGATTGAGGGAGAAAGGTGGAGGAAGAGAGATGGGCAGAAGAAGAGGTGGTAGAGAGAGAAAAAGATAAAGGGAGGAAAAGAGAGAAGAGAGAGAGAGACAGTGAAAGCGAAAGAGACAGAAAGAGAGGGGGAGGGAAGTGAGAAGAACGAGAAATATATATACATGCACACATATGCATACAAATAGAGAAAAAAATAGCTATATGAAAATATTGTCTCATATGAAGATTGTCAATGTGATGCTGTGATGATAATGATAATAACGTAATGATAATAAAGACGGATATAGCAATAATAATAATAATAATAACGAGGCCAAAGGAAGCTCGAGTCATCAATCTAATAAAAGTAATGAATGCATAAAGATAAAGAGAGCACAGAAAGATAACGGAACAAGTCATAGAATGAAAAGGATTTACGGGCATAAAGACACCAGACAGACGGCCGAGAGAGGTTATGGCCTGTGACACTTCTCCCTCTCGTGGTGATGAGGTCGCTGAGATCGCTTTGGTAGTGGTGGTGATGACTTGAAAGAGGTGTCAAAAAAGGAGGAGATGAATGAGGAGGAGGGAGGGAAGGAGACAGTGATGATGACTTGAAAGAGGTGTCAAAAAAAAGGAGGTGAATGAGGAGGAGGGAGGGAAGAAGGCAGTGATGATGACTTGAAAGAGGTATAAAAAATGAGGAGGAGAGAGGACGGGAGGGAAGGAAAGAGGCATTGGTGATGACTTGAAAGAGGTGTCAAAAAAAAGGAAGGAGGGAGGCGGTGGTGATGACTTGAAAGAGGTATAAAAAAAAAGGAGATGAATGAAGAGGAGGGAGGGAGGGGGGCGTTGGTGATGATTTGAAAGAACTGTCAAAAAAATATATATATATGAATGAGGAGGAGGGAGGGAAGGAAAGAGGCGTTGGTGATGACTTGAAAGAAGTGTCAAAAAGTTGAGGAGAGAGAGAGAGAGAGAGAATGAGAGGGCGAGAGGAAGGGAGAGTAAGAAGGGGGAAGGAGGCGTTGGTGATGACTTGAAAGAGGTGTTAAAAAGGAGAGAGAGAATAAGGGGCTAAGGGTTGAGGAGAGAGAGAAGAAGGGGGAGGGTAAGAAGAGGGGTGGAATGAGGAGAAGGGAGGGAGGGAAGAAGGAAGGGGAGGAATAAGAAAAGGGGGATGGGGAGGAGGGAGAGTAGGAAGAGGGGAGAGGAGAGAGAGATTGAGGGAGAAAGGTGGAGGAACAGAGATGGACATAAGAAGAGGAGGAAAGAGAGAGGGGGTAGAGAGAGATAAAGGGAGAAAAAGAGAGAAAAATACAGAGACAGTGAAAGCGAAAGAAACAGAAAGAGAGGGGAGAGGGAAGTGAGAAGAATGAGAAATATATATACTTGCACACATATGCATACAGATAGAGAAAAAAAGAGCTATATGATTTGAGGTGAGAGAGGAGTGTAGAAAAGGAGAGAGATAACGGAGATATATATACCTGCATGCACGCATATGCATACATACTGAGAAAAAATAACATTAAGGTATTTGCATAATTATAGCAACATGATTAAAAGCAAACAGTATTTCACTAAAGAAAAAAATAAAAACTTTGAAATCAAAATATAAAGCTTATATTTACATCGGCAAATAAAACAGACGCATATTTTAGATACGACGCATTACAGATTAAAAGATTTACTTTACACAAATGCAAAAACAGGTAGACAAACATGCATCTTTTTTACTCCAGGTAAATATATTGTCGGTCTTAAAGGCAACAAAAAATTGCAAGTGAATTATTAAATATAAAAAAAACGTTTTCCAGGAAAAATAAATTATTAAATATAAAAAAACGTTTTCCAGGATAAATGAATTATTAGATATAAAATAACGTTTCCAAGATGAATAGATTATTAGATATAAAAGACGTTTTCCAGGATGAGTGAATTATTAGACATAAAAAACGTTTTCCAGGATAGATGAATTAGATATAAAAGACGTTTTCCAGGATAAATGAATTATTAGATATAAAAACGTTTTCCAGGATAAATGAATTAGTAGATATAAAAAACGTTTCCCAGGATAAATGAATTATTAGATATAAAAACGTTTTCCAGGATAAATGAATTATTAGATATTAAAAAACGTTTTCCGGGATAAATGAATTGTTGGATTTAAAAAACGTTCTCCAGGATAAATGAATTATTAGATATAAAAAACGTTTTCCAGGATAAATGAATTATTAAATATAAAAAACGTTTTCCAGGATAAATTTTCACTTTTTTTTCCACCCACAGGGATTCAGGAGGAGTTCAAGCGTGGGCGTGTTGCCAGTCTCATGGGCGTGGAGGGCGGCCATGGGTTGGGCAGCAGCATGGGCGTTCTGCGGTCACTGTACGACCTGGGCGTGCGCTACGTCACTCTCACGCACAAGTGTCACACTCCGTGGTAAGTTACGATTTGCTGTAAGGCTGGGTTTTAAATGCAAAAATAGATTGGCATGTGTGTGTGTGTGTGCATATGTATATATATGTGTGTGTGTGTGTGTGTGCATATGTATATATATATGTGTGTGTGTGTGTGTGCATATGTATATGTGTGTGTGTGTGTGTGTGCGTGTGTGTTTGTTTGTTTGTGTGCGTGTGTGTGTTTGTTTGTTTGTGTGCGTGTGTGTGTGCGTGTGTATGTGTGTGTGTGTGTGTGTGTGTGTGTGTGTGTGTGTGTATATGTATATGTGTGTGTCCCAGAGAGTGAGAGAGAGAAAGAGAAACAAAGCCCAGCCAAACACGAGAGCGGCGACCCATTTCCTTGCCTCTGCCCCGCGTTCGCCAGGAACCCCATAGAACACACCGTCTCTGCCTTCCC
>NC_091558.1:13273941-13276441 GCF_042767895.1 Penaeus vannamei | reverse complement strand
ACTAAACTCATGCATTCTCATTCTCTGGAGTGTAACTAAACTGGATCCCACTAGGCAGGTAATGGCCATCAACTTCCTTACAGTCGTTGGTATTTCATCACTAGGCTTTCAGAGAAAATGACAGTCATTTCAGTTGCGATCCTCTGTGCAAAGACAAAAGCTTGTATCTTGCGTGTGTGTGCATGGAGATTCAACTGTAGAATTTTCCACTGGGTCTTCCTATGTGGAAATGAGTATAGAGTGTATATGCGTGAGTATGTAATATTCACGTGTTTTGCATGAGATGCACTCCTTAGATGTAACACGCAAAGAGCTCGGCACGAACGCCTGTGGAGTAACCCACGGTCGCTACAGGTCAGGCTTGGTCAGTATTATTCAGGAGCTAGGTCAGCATTATTAAAGGTGCTGGCATGTCCTGAGAAGAGAGAGTTTGGCCCCCTGTTGTATTATGAAGTTGTTCATACTATGTTCAATTTAATCTTCGGGTATGTAACTATCATATGTTCTAACTGCAGCAGCATATCAAGTAAACAGAAACCAAAAATGTACTTCTTTGCCCTATCTATCATGTCTATTTCGTGTGCTAATGTGCTGATATACTTTACACTACGACTATAATCCTCTCATAAGAACGAACTGCACAAACTTCAAGCTTTCAGACCAGAAGGCTTTCAGGAGCATCCACGTGCAACTATAAAGGAGTGACTGCTCCTTGCTGCTACCCACACGCAGACCACCAGAAATGAAAACATGAATGACTCATTGTGGGGCTATTCCAGCGCAACATCCACAGATCAGGGGTTGCTTCCTACTGACAACGGTTGGTTTGTGATTGGAACTCTCTGTGGCTTGACGGACTTGCAGTTTCTGATGCTTTGTTCAGAGGCCATGACAGTATTCAAGTCGACGGTGACAATGGCCTGACAATAATTGCAGGGAGTCAGCCAAAGGAAGGTGCCATACAGACCGAAATCAATGGGGAACTGAGTAACTGTAGCCATTTTCGACGATGAAAGCAGAGAATATTCTCCATGAGAAATCATGAGCATAAACACACGCTATTTCCTAGTATGACAAACAATACAAGAACACGTTTTAATACCAATCCTGGTTTAAATATCTTTAACTCTGAACACTTCATCCATCCCGACACATTGTTAACTACTTTCTAAACCATCGAAAGGTTTTGCCATTTGTTCGTTCAATCTGTTTCGTCATTTCATGTTTGAAAAATACATATTCTCTTTCTACCCAAAATTTGTTCCTAAGGCGACACTTGTATTTTTCGATTTACGGATCCGCCGCATTACGAAAATGAAGATAATTGAGAAATCGACTTTTCTTTCCCGCCACACCTGATCTGATAAGATTTAATTCCTATGTTCCATTTTTCTTATTAGTTATACCTATAGAAACCCCCCAAATCGATGGTATCTACTGTTTGTCTCAAGCACAATATTTCACCGGTTATTTCAAATATTTCAAAGGAGAACATTCCTGTCTGGGCACATGAACAATATTATTCCAGAGGTTTCCAGAGGTTTTTAGATATAAAGTCCGGAAACCAAGAGATCAAATAATTGCGGCCTAATCATTTCTTGAATCTGCAATTAGAAAACATAATAGCAGTCAAGTTTGTTATAATGTAATGGAATTATTTTTGTTTTCTGATTTTTCCAACAGACATCATAATCAGTGATATGATATATAATAATGACGAAAATAATGATAACAGTCAGCCACGTTGCAGTTATTAATTAAATGCCTCCAGGTGGCCCCTCAAACCCCGCAGCCTCTTACCCTCCTACTTTTCTTGTCTCTTTGCCCTCCTATAAACATAATTACTGTATACGTTAATATCTCCATGCTGATTTTAATGGCAGTAGACTATTCCATAACATAATATTCTTAAAGATCCAACTCAGGATCGGCTAAAGCTTTTTTCACCTGACCATAGACTCCTTCGGGATGTGCAGGACAGGAAAAGGAGATCAGAGTGTTTTTAATCTTCGGGGGCATCTGGAAGCTAGGAATACTCCACCACTCAAAATTTCTGGCGCTTATGATGCCTGTGTTGGTGCTAAAGATTTTGCACTTGGTTTCGTTGGGTTCTGAGCTGAGCTAGCTTATTTTCTATGCATCGGTTACATCACTCACTCTGGCTGGCGTATCCGAGCACTGAAAATGTCTGGCTCATTCGTGATATCGTCCTGCTTCAATAGGAAAATCTTGACACCTGCTTTGACAGTAAAATTCTAACACTTGTTTCATCAGGATCTGTTGACCCGTGTTTCAAGAGAAGAAAATAATTTCAAATATTATAGTTAATATATTAATTATAGTTATTGATTATAGTTGATTATAGTTATTAATTATAGTTAATTATAGTTATTGATTATAGTTATTAATTATAGTCAATTATAATTATTAATTATAGTTAATTATAGTTATTAATTATAGTTAATTATAGCTATTAATTGTAGTTAATTATAGTTATTAA
>NC_091558.1:13261441-13266441 GCF_042767895.1 Penaeus vannamei | reverse complement strand
CGATTCTGCATACTTTTTATAATCATATAGGCCTACGTCTACCTTTGTGCAGACGTTATTCTTGCTCGTTTTATGTAAAATTTGAATTTCTACATCATGTCTACATTGATCCAACCATAAGTTATCAAAACAAACTAAAAAAAAATGCTTAAATATTGATTTTTTAATGAAAACACGTGATGACAGTTACCAGTGACTTTACCGTGTTAGTGAATCCTAAACCAACCACACTACATGGCCGTGTGGAAAGGTTGGTTTAGCACTGGTCATTCTGGGTCATACCTGGAGCGGCAGGCGTTCGAGTCCTGGAAATGGATTCATTCATGATCGTAACGCTTTTACCAGCAGTCCTTTACCGTTGTGTTTGCCGGTGATGGTAAAGTAGGATTCACGATGAAATGGTAACTCCCATCAACAGAGTTACAGTCGCAAATCTCATTCAAATGGTAGCCAACAGAGGGTTCAATTAAAGCAATTCCACTTCTCTGCGTGCACCATACATAATCTCTTAAGCTCCTTTGGCCAATCACATAACATGTAAACAGAGCTAGACACAAAGAAATTTTTTAAATCATTGTCGCAGATAAAACACCATTTAAGCATATTTAGAGAAAAAATAAAGATTCATCTAATTATATCAATCATGTGGGATGCCAATAGACCCTTGGCTATTTTTCATATAAAAATAGGAACCAATACAAACATATTAATATATCATTGTTTACTACAAACCAAAGAAACAATCCAAATAGTTTTTACTTATTTTCATAATTTTTAAACAAAAAAACCGTCCAAACACAATCATTATTCATCTCCATCTATCGTCAACTAAAAGGAAATATTTCAAGCTCAATCTTGTCCATGTAACAGACACGAAGTTGCTCTACTCTCTTGACTTTGGTATTACCAGTATATATATATATATATATATATATATATATATATATATATATATATATATATATATATATATATATATATATATATATATATATATATATATATATATATACACAAAGACAGACCTTCAGAGAGAGAAATGAGAGGGAGTGATTCAAATATACCCCCTCCCTCCCCCTCTCCCCCCTCTCCGCCCAAAACACAGAGCCAGTCGACACGGAAACACAATCCGGGCAAGTGTTAATGTATTCTTAATGATCCCTGATTATCCACCGGGGACTCGATAAGGATTTTAATTCCAATCATCTCCACAATTTTCTTTCTCTCTCTCTCTTTCTTTTTTTCTTTCTTTTCTGGTTAATTAAAGAAGAGGAATTAAGGATGAGATTTCGTGTTGTCTGTCGCGTGTTGTGTTTCTTGGCGCCATTAATCTCACGCTTGAGTCACACGAAGTTTTAATCGATTCTCACGGGGCAGGGGTAGGGGCTTGGAGGACAGGGGGGGGGGGGTTAGTCCGGTAGGTAGGGATGGGCATGAGGAGGGGGGTAGGGACTGGGAGGGGCATGAGAAGGGGGTAGGGACAGGGGAGGAAGGGTCCGGTGGGTGGGGAGGGGGGACGGGACGGGGAAGGGCATGAGGAGGGGGACGGGACGGGGAGGGGCATAAGAAGGGGGACAGGGGGGGGTCCGGTGGATGAAGAGGGGGGAGGGACGGGGGAAGGAATGGAGAGGGACAATAAGAAAAAGATAAAAGTAAGGAAGAGAAATTGTAGAAAATTAGAAAGATTAGGAGGAAGAGGAGTCGGTGGCGGTGACAGCTGAGAAGAAAGAGAAAATAATGGGTAAAAAAGGAGGGAGAAAATTAGGAAATGAAAAAGACAAAAAAAATCAAAGGGAAGAAGGACTAGCTACGAAATTTATTTGCACCGAACGATTCATGAATTCAAAAATAGGTCATAAAGTTCATCTTATACAGTGTCTAACAGACAGTTGATTAAAGAAACACAATTACTAGAGGATCAAACAGAAATGCAATCGCTCACACCCATCTGCGCGCACAAAATCACCCACGCACGTACACAGAGGCAGGCGCGCACACACACACACACACATACATACACGCCTGCATCCAAACATCAGTATTGCCCCAGTGATAGGCTTCACACAGCGCGACCGATCTCCTAGATCATATATTTCTCTCTTTCTCTCTCTCTCTCTCTCTCTCTCTCTCTCTCTCTCTCTCTCTATATATATATATATATATATATATATATATATATATATATATATATATATGTATATATATATATATATATATATATATATATATATGTATATATATATATATATATATATATATATACACACACACTCACACACACACACACACACACACACACACACACACATATATATATATATATATATATATATATATATATATATATATATATATATATATATCACTTTCTCTCTCTCTCCCTCTCTCTCCATCTCTCTCTCTCTCTCCAACTCCCTTTCTCTTTCTCCCTCTCTCTTTCTCTCTCTCTCTCCCCAGGTCATGCACGTCCCTCTTTCACACATGTTACCCATTTGCATATCTGTTTAACAGCCCGTTAACAGTATTTCAGCAATATCCAGCCTCGTATACGGCAGGAACCCTCACCCAGAGCGGCGCAGAGGTCTCCATAGGAACAGAATGGATGGATACTCCGTCATTTTTGTTGTATTTAGGGAAGGTTTATAGCTTTTGTTTGTGGTTGTAGATTAGGAAAGAAGGGGGGAAGGGAGGGGACGAGGGATGGGTAGGGGGAGGGTGGAAGGTGGAGGAAGGAAAGAAGGAAGGAGGGAGGAGACCCAGAGAGAGTGAAGGAGACGGAGAAAGTCGGAGAGAGAGAGAGGGAAGGAGACAGAGGAAGTCGGAGAGAGAGAGAGAAAGGAGGGAGTGATCAAAAGAAAATCCATCACTGATTTAGCATATTTCCTCTTGTTTTTATGGCTGTTTGAGCTCCACCAACCCCAAATAGTGCCGCAATGTTTCCTTTATTTAGATGATTAGGTCATAACTCAAAACCAGGATTCGAGCAGCAACATGTCAACCATGCAAACAGCTTGCCTAAATAAACAGAATATGACAGACTGCTTTCGGTCACTTTTGAGATTTTAGAATTTACGTGATATTCTTAATGATGGCACGGATTTAGACATACATTACAGAGAAAATTATGAGCAAAAACGCAGAAAAAACAATAAGGAATGAAGAAAATGGTGCATGTTTTTTTTCTGCAGCAATATAAACAGTCCTTCAGTAAATTTCCATTTTCCCGAGAAGAATCTGTCCCTCCGAGTGAAACTCACCACTGTTTCTTCTTCTCATTCTTCTTCGTCTTCTTCTTCTTCTTTTCTTTCTTTTTCCTTTTATACACTACACCAAGAGTTACACCATATGCATAGAGAAAACCCTTAATAAGCCTCAGGAAACAAATCAGATCGGGTCGGAGGAAGAAGACTTATGGGACTTGTAGGACAGCCGCTTAACATGTCTGAAACGTGTCTTTCCGCAGATCACATCAACCACATACGCACCATGGCGGGAGTGGATTATGTGGGAATCGGCGCTGGATACGACGGCTTCAACAGGTGCCAGATTTTGCTTTGATGTCGTTGTAATGATAGCAATACTAATTAGTAGTAGTGGTATTTGTTGTGGTAGTAATGGTAGTGTTAGTAGTAGTAATATTATATTTTTTGTTATTACCATTGCTATTATTGCCATTATCATCATTACTATTATTATTATTTTCATTGTTTTATAACTATTATTATTATCATTATTATTACTATTGTTATTATTTTCATTAGTGGTAGTAGTAGTACTAGTTGTATTATTGTTATTATTATTGTCATGATGATGATGATGATTATTATTATTATTATCATAATTATACTCATCATATTTTTTACGATTATCATTCTTATAATTATCATCATTATTTCACTATCCATCATTATCATCATTTTTATCATTATCATTGTTATGGTTATAACTATCATTGCCATTATCATTATCATATACCATCAACGTCATCACTACCACCTCCGCCATAATCATCCGTATCATTATTATCATCATTATCATTATTATTATTGTCCGCATCATAATCATTAGTACTGTCTGTCATTATCATTATTATTATTACTATCAATGACAGACAGACAGACAGACAGAGACAGAGAGGCAGGCAGTGATAGACACACACACACACACACACACACACACACACACACACACACACACACACACACACACACAACGATAACAGAGCCAGAAATCGTCGCTCGCCCCCTGTGTCCTGACCTCCTCCCGACCTTCCAGCACGCCAAGAGGTCTGGAAGACGTGTCCAAATACCCCGAACTCTTCGCCGAACTCCTGCAGGATCCTTCGTGGTCCCTACAAGACCTCAAGAAGCTCGCGGGACTCAACCTCCTCCGCGTCTTCAGTAGGGTTGAACAGGTAATGGCAGGCGACGTCATGTTTACCGTCATTACCGTAAATCGTTCGAATGGGATGCTGGAGCCTTGACTTAGGATTAAGATGTCTGTAACTTGTTTCATTTACCACAACAACGTCAGCACGCTAGTTAGATTTTACAAATTTATAACTTATATTACAATTTTGTATAAATTCCCACATCGTGATATACAAGTATTCATTGATGACTAACTCCTATCAATGCCAAAGTCTTGGTTCTAGAGTCGCTATCGTATCATTTGCGGTAAAGGTGGTAACCAAGCGGCCTTGAGAAGTTGAGCTCCGTTTTCTATTGCTTGTTTGCTTCTTAGGTGGTTTATTCTGTTGAGTTTGATTTTTATTTATATTTCATTGTCTTTTTCTTTGTGTCAGAAAGTTTTAAATATACCGAATCCTTTATGAGTCATGGATTGTTGCAAAATAAAATAAGCGCACCACATTTGCTAATTAGGTTTGAAATGCAAAAGCCTTGCATTATGTTATCTTTTTAGCATAATCCTTTTGTCATTTACACACCAATTCTCTTACATCAAAAGCACCAGTCGTATTCATGTGCACATTTGTGAGT
>NC_091558.1:13253941-13256441 GCF_042767895.1 Penaeus vannamei | reverse complement strand
TCAGCCAAACTTTCGAGGTGTAAAAATATTCGCCTTCCGATTGTCATTCAAATGGCAAACACAAATAAAATGATAAGGAAAACTGAAAGATATATATTTATCTATTTCTTATGGTAATTCAAAACGGATGATAAAAACAATAACATAATTACCATGTTATATGGTAACTAACGTTTGATATAATTGGTTAATAAAACATAAAGTGAATACAAATATAACGTGATCTTTTTACAATTCATTCCACTTGGCTCTAAAACAGAGAAACCTTAATTGGGATTACTGATATTATGTAATATATGTGTATATACTGTATATACATATGAGCATGCATATATGTAAAAGTGTGTATTCATATATATATATATATATATATATATATATATATATATATATATATATATATATATATTTATATTTATATACATATATATGTGTGTGCACAACAGATATCAACATGAATAATTTCAAAAGACTATTTCACGATAAAAATCTAATCTATAGGCTTTAGCAGCATCACCATAGCAATCCCGTCTTGGTTTTACAATACCTTAATAAAATCAACAGAAAATGGATCTATTTTAGAAATGAATCACATAAATAAAATAGAGAGTGCTGAAAATATTGCGTTTCTTTATAATGAAGTTTATGGATTCGTTTTCTACAATATCTAACATGGATAACTACACTACACTATTGATACGAGCTATATATTTCATACTTCTTTAATTTCATCTTGTTTACTCTCCCTTACTTTTTTGTTTATTGCCATACTCGGCATTATACATCAACAAGGGAGAATAGAAAAAAGATTCTGAAACACAATTACAAGATATAGGTATTTGGAGTCTTGTATCGTAAAAGTAAAGATTAGCAAAGTGGCATAGAAAAATGCATCGCTGCTGTTCTTGATCGTGTCCTTGTCCTTGGTTTTGTCCTTACCTTTGTCCTTGTTCTTCTCTTTGTCATCGTTTTCCTCTTATTTTATTTTTTATAAGAATCTGTACAGCACTGTCTGTGTCGGTGTGATCATGTGTACATTAGAGTAACTGTTTTTTTAGTGTATATGTGCATCTGTGATTCAAAGGGAATCATGTTCATATCAGAATACATGCATAAATAGATACAAAAATGAATAAATAATTCACCAAAAATAAGATAAACATTGAGGCCTGTATATGAATACACGAATATATGCACACGTACGTATATCGATACAAGTATATACACATGTATTTATATGTATGTATATATATATATATATATATATATATATATATATATATATATATATATATATATATATATGTCATCAGAAGTGAAGAAGGCTATATTGGAAACCAAGTTATGGAAATGCACGTGGATGGACGTAGAAGGAGAGGTAGACCCAAATTAAGTTGGAGGGAAAGGCTAAAAGAAGATCTGGAAGACAAGGGACTCAGAAGGGAAGATGCAATGGACAGAGCAAGATGGAAGAGGCTAGCGAGGAACAGTGACCCCATATAGAAATGGGAATAAGCTGAAGAAAAAGAAGAAGAAGAAGAAGATATATATATATATATATATATATATATATATATATATATATATATATATATATATATATATATATATATATATATATATATATATATATATATATATATATATATATATATATATATATACATATATATGCGTGCGCGAGTGCGTGCGCGTTTACGTGTGCGTGAGTGCGAGCGTTTGTGTGCGTGTATAGATAGATAGATGTATGGATATAAAGAGATATCTAAGCAAAGATGATATGTGGCTCTTGGCGTTATCTGGCGCGTGTTTTTGTCCTTTCTTACAACATATACTATATTCAATAAAAATAGCTCTCTCATATCCTTTGATATTCGTGTACTTATACTAATTGCTTTGTTCAGCGGCACAGTCAAAGGATGTATTCTATATTTTTTCATCAATATTTACTGTAAAATCTGCTGCGTTACTGGAGAAGGAGAGAGGAAGCAAAGAAGAGGAGAGAGATGCAGGATGAAGAGAAGGATAGGCAGCGAGAGTGACAAATGTATACATGTAGATGGACAAGGGTAGAATATATATTTCTTAAAGATATAATGAAATCGATTGTAAATGTTATATATCAAATCATAGCATTTAGAATAGTTGCAACTTCAAAAGCAAAACAACATGATGCAAAGAATATTGTTAATGATGGTAATTATGGAACGTTTTAATAGCAGTAATAATGTTATAATGACTTAAAATATAACTATTTTAACAATAATAGCATAATTAATGAGTATGATATGAAAGGGACAGTCTGCTACTTACATTAAATTATACTACAATGACCATTACATATTGTATATCATGTACTATTACAATCATATTTCATTACAATCACTATTACATATTGTATATCATATGATATTACAATTATATCATATAACAATCAACATTACTTACTATATACCATATAATATTACAATTATATCATATTACAACCACCATTTACACA
>NC_091558.1:13238941-13241441 GCF_042767895.1 Penaeus vannamei | reverse complement strand
TTGTGAATTAAAGGTTGTATGTCATAATTTGTTTTAATAAATTAATCATTTAAATATCACTTCTTTTGCCAGCCTGTCATGATGGTGAATGTGCAGGACATCTGTGAAAACATGAGGCTGGCCAGAGAGATGGCCCTTACCAGCCAATATGAGACAGCTGCTGTGTACTACCAGGGAGTTGTACAGCAAATCCATAGACTGCTTGCAACCATACAAGAGCCCAACCGGAAGATAAAATGGCAGCAGGTATTACATTTAAAAAAAGAATGGTATATAAAAGCCGTAATAAACTAGGTAGTTGCTCTTTCTCAGCAGTTGTGGTAGTAGTAGTAGTAGTAATTTTATTTAGTACTTATGGTAGAATCAGTAAACAATATTCTATCATAAATGGATTTCCTCATCGAGTTCATTGGTTTATGATACCTACTCCAGGTTTATTCATATTTGCACTTCTTTTTGAAGAGTAAACAAGATCCTGAGAATTTCTAGCAAAGATTTATGACAGTATACATTAACTATAACCTTGCTCTTGATATTCTTTAAATTGGTTGAAAATTTTAAATCAAAACAATTTCAGAATTATAAAGACACCATTTACATTGTACTTCAAGTATTGAAAATGTGAGTGTTTGTGCTTTTCCATGTGTGAGGGAGGTTGTTTTATTATCTACTGTATATCTGTATGTTGTAATATAGGATTGAGTATTTTGCAGGTTCAACAGCAAGTTGCAGCAGAATATGAAAACCTGAAAGAACTCATGAACTCTATATCCCTGTTCAAGTCAGATAATCCCTCAGCCATTGCAGACAGACCTTTAGGTGAGTTGATTCCTTTTTTTTGCTGCTTTGTCTTTCCTTTTATTTTACTTTTCTTATTTTCTGTTGGCTTCTCTTTCTTCTTCATCTTCTCCTTTTACTGCTCTTTCTTCTTCTTCTTCTCTTTTGGCTTCTCTTCTTCTTCTCTTTTGGCTTCTCTTCTTCTTCTCTTATGGCTTCACTTTCTTCTTCTCTTCTGGCTTCTTCCTCATATTTTGTATGTGTGTGTGTGTGTGTGTGTGTGTGTGTGTGTGTGTGTGTGTGTGTGTGTGTGTGTGTGTGTGTGTGTGTGTATACAGAATGGATTAATCCTTTCTTGAAATTTATTTTAAAGTGAAAGTATTTCTGTTAATGAATTCTGTATGACCTCACATTACTTTAGATGAAGAGCTTATTTTATAATATATTTTGTCTCTCTCAGGAACTTCTTTACGAATGTCATCATTTGAGGAACCCACAAGAGATCCAGATGTATGGGGTCCACCCCCTCCCCGCGACCCAGATGTATGGCCTCCACCAACTCCTGCTGATCACAAGTATACAAGCCTTATTGATTAATTGTGCTATATTTCATTTTAGAGGTCTTCCAAGCTTTTTTATTTACTCATTTATATTTTTTCATAATAACGGAGATAGAGATAATTACTTTTTTCAGATATTGTATTAAGAGCACTAAAGTACTCACTCATCACACTGATAAATTTTATGAAAAAGAATCACAATCCACCAGAAGGCCCTAAAAATCTTCCTCTGCCACAGGTCCTCACCTCAAGTGAAGCCCACTCGAGGGCCAAAGAAGCAGGACGCCAAGAACACAGGTCCCACAAGGGGCACCAAGGCCGGCCAAAAGAAAGGGGCGGACGCAAAAGGTCGAGGGCGAGATGACAAATCCTCTGACCGCAAGACCAAGAAAGATGCTGATAAGAAGGAGGAAAAGGTCCTCTCTTTACTCTGCCATTCTTTCTGTTTTGCATCTTATCTTTGGTCTTGCTTGCCTGTAGACGTGGTATCCTTTGGAACAGTGATTACTTATGTTTTTCTAAAGGAGATTCTTCAGATACACATCTTGTATATACTTATTTTATTTCTCTACAAGGTCATTCTCCCCCTTTTACTAACTGACTCTTTTCAGCAGGGTGGAGGAGGAAAAGAAGAAAACCGAGGCGGGAATGAAGAAGACGATGAGAAGAAATTCGACCCCAGTGGCTATGATCGCGACTTGGTGGATATGATCGAGCGAGACATTGTGCAGAAGAACCCGAGTATCCGATGGAATGACATCGCTGACCTGCATGAGGCCAAGAGACTGCTTGAGGAAGCTGTCGTCCTGCCCATGCTTATGCCCGATTTCTTTAAGGTACAGTAAGACATTGGTAGGGGTAGATGTGATTAGATGTGGGGAAATTTTCAGTAAATGAATAAAAACATGAGAAATGATATATTGTCAAGAAAATGGTCATCTTATTGTTTATTAGAATAAACCATAATTTAAGAGAATTATTGAAATAGAATCACAGCATTCATTGCTGTTATCTGGTTGTTCAAAAGCAATGATAAAGGAACAAGAATATTGCATAATATAATTAACCTTTCATAGACTTTTAGTTTTGCATAAGTTTATTGTAAATGTCTTTTAGTTTACATGAGATACACCTTTTGCACCCTCTGATAAAAAACAATAGCT
>NC_091558.1:13188941-13233941 GCF_042767895.1 Penaeus vannamei | reverse complement strand
ACAAGCTTTTCCCTTCATTGGCACAGATACACAGGCCTGGTTATTCACATAATTTTACAATGGTTCATGCCTCCATGCTCTGATTGCCTGTTGTTTTGCATAAAAGAGATGAAATTGAGCACATGCATAATTTGCTTGCTATACCTGAACCTGTAAGTGAGTTGCACCCAAGTTTACATGGTCAGTCACTTTGGAATTGTCATATGGCACTGCCAGGGTGACTGTCTTGTATGACACTCAGCAAGGAAGTACTGAACCGTTTTAATTAAATGCATACAATCACTTGTTTCATAAGAATAAGATTTGTGAAAAAGAAAGGAAATCCCGTTTTTATTCTACACAAAAACCACATTCCATATTTTCCAAATGGCAACCCCAAATTTATTGAAATGGGGCCTTCTTTACATAATCAGGCTATTGCAGGTTTATTCTAGAAAAGAAAACTCGTGCATCTCTGAATAAACAAAAGTATTAAAATCATGTTTCGGATACAAATTATATCATGTCGGTGTTGCACGCTTAGTGCAGCATATTGAGTCTGGAACAGGCTGAAGTGGCAAGCCTATTTGATTATCATACTTTCCAGAGCAGAGACCAAGCATATCCTAATTTCCAAATTCCCCCAAAGGCTTTGGGTTAATAGCATTTGACATAGCTTGAGAATATGCAGGGAAGGGGATGTGAGAGGAGTATAGTCAGGTGACTAGCCACATTTCAGGGTTAGTCTTGCATATATATCTGACATTTTTCTTGACAGTCAAACATTATAATTATTAGCATAAGTATGATAAAAAAGGGGTTGTATAGCTACACATTTTTCTCACTCAATTTATATTTGACTTTCATGTGGAATTTGTAAGCCACTGACTTACATGTAAGTCCACATTTTTAATTCTAGGGTGGGCAGGTTTTATTTTCATGAATGTTTGAAAACAGTGAGGAGCAAAAAGTTGAGTTTTTTTTTTTTACCCATAGTACATGAAGCACAGGCAAAAAAATTATGTACTTAAAAGAAACAGGATATCTCAAAAGGAGGAAAAGAACAAGTCCTTATATATAAATACAGATATAAAAAAATTAGGTTGACAGACATTGGATGACAATCTACCTACAGATCCCACAGGCTGCCACCTCCCACTGTATACTAGGAATATTTGGGGTGCTACTTAAAACACCAAAAATCCTTGGAACTCCCAATCACCAGAGTACTCAGATGACTTATCCCACTGGCCATATACATACATAAACAGTTGTTAAAAACTATGAGGAAGTCTGAAACAACAAGTTTATTCATGTTTTTAAAAAAGTGCAGATGAGCTTATTTTATAATTTTTGATAAAACTATTCATAGATATATGTTGTATAACATATAACAGATGTGTTCTAAGTTAATATTAATAAATCAAAAGTGGCATTTCTAAATATTTAAAGGAGTTTGATGTTCGAAACCAATGCCAATAAACGATGGAAAAAGTTTGATGGGAGGTGTTTAAGGCCCACAATATTTTTCAACTGATTTTGATAGTTTTTCATTGTTTGATTTGTAAATTTGAGATGTTAAGAACTAACAACTTATATTTTGCTATTTCCTTATGTAACATCAATATACCAGTAATTGATCATTTGATACATTTCAAAAATAAAATGAGATTCATCAGCTCGAGTACGATTCCTAGGAATGGGAATCGAGTTGTACCTTTGACAAGTGTTTCACAAACCAGAGAAGTCTCGCAAATGAGATTAGTGACACTCTTTCTTATCTTAGGTATAGAAAAAGGGAGGGCAGAGGAGGCGACCACCTCCACTCTTGAATGAAGAGAAACGGAACCAAATTTTTGCCTCTATCTAAATAAAAATGTCTAACATGTTAGTGCAGAAATTAATGTTCATCTCTTTAAAACTGTTAAAATCCAGGAGCCTCCAGGATCTTTTCCACTGTAGCCCCCAGAACCCCCGGCTAATTTTTAGGGGGAACCTACCTTGCCTCCACTTCAAGATACCTTTCTGCACCTATGCTTGTTTGAATTAAGTCTTTCTCAATGTGAAGTATGCAGGCTCACACACACGCTCACACATGTAGAAGAAGAAGAAGAAGAAGAAGAAGAAGAAGAAGAAGAAGAAGAAGAAGAAAAATATATATATATATACATATATATATATACATATACATATACATATTCATATAGATATACATATACATATACATATACATATATATATATATATATATATATATATATATATATATATATAAATACATAATATATATATATATATATATATATATATATATATATATATATCTATATACATATACATATACATATGCATATACATATACATATACATATACAGATATGTAAATATATATATATATATATATATATATATATATGTATATATATATATATATATATATATATATATATATATATATATATGTGTGTGTGTGTGTGTGTGCGTGTGTATATATATGTATACATATATATATATATAAATACATATATATATGTATATATATATATATATATATATATATATATATATGTGTGTGTGTGTGTGTGTATGTATATACATATGTATATATATGTATATATGCATATATATACATACATACATATATATATATATATATATATATATATATATATATATGTATATACATATGTATATATATGTATATATGCATATATATACATATATATATATATATATATATATATATATATATATATGTATATATATATATTATATATATCACGCTCAAAACGCAATTTAGAGGCGCCGCCCCGAAAAGGTGACGCATGTACCTACGCCCGCTACATTTTCATACCATCCCCAGTCTAATTTAGTAATTTACTCTGTGATAGGTTTCCATAGCACCCTAAATAAACCGGCACCCATGTACTGTTGCTTCAGTATTTAAGCGGTATTTTAGGAGGTTTTCGCATCCTGACCCCTTATTGGAACGCCACATAGCCTAGGCCATGCATGACCTCGAGACCTTTCTAACGTGCCCAAGAACTCTCCCCAATTCCTTGTGGTTACTGAGAAAAAGTGAACTTGAGTAGGTCTCTGGTTATGGTTTATGACTTTACGGCATGAAAGTTGTTAATATATATCCCTGTGGCCGGCCCCCCTTGTTTTTCGGTTCAGTTGGATGGGGATTGATTGTTTTTTTTCGGGGTATTTGAATGCACGGGTTGACAGCTGCAAAATCAGTATAGCAGGTGGATTTGGAGCCATCAGTGTAAACAAGATATTGGGGGAATGAGTTGAGACATGGTCAAGGGAGTGGGTGGGAAAGACAGAAGTGGGTAGATCTGACTTTGTTGGGTCAGGGAAAACAGAGGAGCAAATGTGGGGGTAAGGTATAAGCCATGGAGGAACGGACTGGACAGAAGAGAGGGAGACGTGGAAAGGGGGATGCGAAAGGAGAGTATCCATATGAATGGCGAAAGGAGTTGGTAAACGTGGAGATGAAAAAAAGGTAGGAAGCAGGGATCGAGGGATAGTTTGGTGAGGGAGAGTTGGTGGAAACGGACATAGTATCGAGAGAAAGCTGGCAAGCCTGACTCAGCATACAGGCTCTCAACTGGAGAGGAACGGAAGGCGCCAAGGGGTAAACGGAGACCGTAATGGTGGATTGCATCAAGATGAGCAAGAAGGGCAGATGGCATCCATAATCACGAGTGGAGACGGTCAAGGTTGTATGAAGATGGATGAGAGTTTTGCGGTCTGAGCTCTAACATGTGTAGGACAGTTTGTAAGATTCAGAGGCGGCGACGAGATTTTCTTTTGGTGGAAAATATATAGTCTCGCTAGGACAAGAACTCTAAGGAACTTTCCATAGGAACGGTATTGGAGTGGAGTGCCATATAAGAAGAGTGGAGGTTGGGGTTTTACACGTCTGCGGGAAAAGAGGATAGAAAAGGATTTGGTAGTGGCAAAACGAAAGCCACAATTAGTGGCCGAGGAAGATACTGATAATATTGCTGACTAAAGGAGTTACTGGAGAGAAGGTATGGACGGGCCAGAGTAGATGGTTAAGCCATCAACATATAGTGATACTCGGGACCTCAGTGGTAAAACTGATGCAACACCATTTACAGCTAGAAGGAATAAGGTAGTGCTATGAACATTGTTTTGCGGGACGCCTTCGACCTAAGGAAAGATGAGGTGGAAAAAGTAATTTTGACCTGAAAAGTGCGTTTGGAGAGGGACTTTTTAAAGATACTGCGTATGCCTAGAGAGGTCAGTTGTTGAATATGATACCGCCATGTGGTATCATATATGGCTTATATGGAATCATGGCACGCAAATGCGGATACAATATGTCTCGAAATGAGCTAGGGATCATATTTTTTGCCAGCTAGTTTTGCTGTTCGGAATTGTGCTTCGAATGTGGGCAGACGCTCTCGTAAAAGAGACAAGGGCTGATAGTTAGTGAGGGGTGCCTCATTTATAGTGATAGGTGTTCCCCGATGAGCGTTTTTAAACGAAGCGCGTAAGGACAGTGTTCCACCATAGAACACACTTTTTTGACGCCACGTGAGGTTATTGTGGAATCAACCCCAAAGAGTTTGGCAGCAGTTGAAATCCTCTAGTATGAAGAAGGGTGGTTGACGTTGAGAAAGCGTTCGAAGGCGTTCAGATCAATAGGATGAGAATGGAATAAGTAAACAGACAACTGTGGTCCAGTGGCAAAGAAAGATGCTGATGGAAAATGGTTAAAAGCGAAATAAATGTGCTAGACATCTAAGGTCACATAGCACTATGGGAAGGTATAGTAAAGGGTGATGCCAGGTGATAGCTGCTATGCGTCAACCATCTAGAGTGATGTTGAAAGGTTGAATATGGGTAAGGGGTATGGTTTAGGTAAGGGAATTAGATCAAGTTAAGGATATTTATGCGTCTGAGGAAGGAGAACAGGTTGCCAAGGCAGAAGCTGTGGGATTCTGTAAGGATGTCTGATATGGTGGGAGGTCGGTGAAGGGAGGATAGGTGTGGAAAAACAGAGGTACGTGCTGTATTAAAGCGTGGGCAGGACAACAGAATGTGTGGGACGGAAAGAGGGACATTACATAGAGGACATAGGGATGGGTCAGAGCGTGACATTAGATAGGCGGGTGTGGCCAGAGCGTAAGCGTGCGAGGGCCGTCGCCCAATGTCTGTTCCTGTGAAATGGAGCTGGCCAAGAGGAGATTGATGGTTTTACAGTATGTAATTCATTATTGTGGAGGCTTGACCAGAAAGATTGCCATCGGGTATACAAAGTTTTAAAGTGGAGGTAATAATCCGTAGCTGGAATATGCAAGAAGCGTGGTTGAGGTGATGTTGACATTGCAGCATAGCATGTAAGAATATCTGCTTCTTCATTGCCAGGGATTCCAACATGGCTGGGCACCCAGCAAAATCAGACAGATTTATGGCGTATGGATAGATAGAACAAACAGTTCTGGATCTTACAGACAAGGGGATTGGTCGAGTGCATAGACATTATGAGGGTTAAAGAGTTACGGGAGTCAGTAAAAATAGCGAAAGAGGGATAGGGTAGTGAGTATATGCGTCTTAAGGCAAAAAGGATTGCATACAGTTCTGTAGTAAGGACACTAGATTGAGGAGGGAGGGTGTATTTGCAAGTGCGATTTGAGAAGGTTATTGCGAATCCAGCTGCTGTGGTGGATTTGGAACCGTCAGTGTAAACATGAATGCTGGTAATGGGTGAGAAGGATAGAGGGGGGAATATCTGATTTTGGTGGGTCAGGGAAAACAGAGGAAGAATAATGATAATAGTGCAAGAGACAGTAGTTTGGAACGGTCTAGTGCAGTGTTGTCCAAACTGGGGTCTGCGTACCCCTCGGGGGACGCAACGTAGATCATAAGGGTACGTGAACAAATAAGGAACACACGCACACACAAACAGAAAAATCAGATGTTCTATGAATCATCATTTTATTCGTGCATTAAGTTCGAATTTATTGAACAACATTCCTACAATGCAGTCTTTTCATAATTAGTATATTATTTGCATTATCCGAAATAGAAGTTAATTTAGCCATGGTGGACGTAACAGTACCCGGTAATAAAGGGTACAATAGGCGAAAATGTTTGGACAACACTGGTCTAGTGTATGGTGTTTTTAATGAATGAGTATAGAGATAGAGAGTGAGTGAGGGGATGATACAAAATAATTTGAATCGGTACTGGAGGATGTGTTTGGAAGGTTTCTTGAAAACAGACAAAAGATGGGTTGTAGGAAAATAAGAGATGACGGAGATCAGGTCTGCGAGAACGGAAGCCTGTGGAGTAATCAACGGGTGGTAACGGTAGTTATGGCTGTCTGAGTAGTAGGAGAACGGGTATCTGTGGGTTGAGGTACCGGGCCAGGTGTAGGCGTAGTAGTAGTATCAGTGGGGTCGTCAAGGAGGGTAGGATCTGGGGAAACTTTTTGTAACATAAGGGATTCTCGTGTGTATTCAGGAGGGAGTGGGAGGGATAGTGGGGAAGGATGGGGTTGAAGGAGGAGTAGGGGGAAGAGGGGTAGGGGGAATATGATGAGGGGAAGGGTGGACATTGGCAGTCACTCTGATTGTAGTGGGATTTGGGAAGTGCTGTTTGTATATCAAAATCAAAATTACTCTGATCACAGAGGTCCTCTAACCAAAATTTCTGCCATATTCAATGCATTAGCATTTTGTCATTCAATACTTCATTGCATATTCGTATTCAGAAGTATAGGTATGATGATATTAGTAAACCTGAGACAAGTATTTACTATAAAAAAAATGTGTAGGATTTTAATGAAAGAATACATCTAATCTTCCCTCCCACTTCCTTTATTCACAATATACTTGGGAATCTTTAATATACACAATTTTCTACCTACACTCTGGAATGTCTTCGCGAATGTCAGAACTTTCATAAATTATTTGTGCCTAGATTATACACTACATAGCCGAGTATCTTATCAGGCACTAATAACTACTACACAACATTTATTTTACAAACAATTAAACATCCAGTCCCAACAAAAGTCATAACAGACTCATTTTCAAAGTAAAACTTGAAAAAGAGAGCTTAGCATATACACAAAAAACTTATCTTAATAACAATCTCTCCTTTCAACTGTACAAAAAGTTAACCCTTTTAAATACTACAACTAGGTGAAATTTACATAAAATCCCATTTAACACTTACAAAATGGGCTAGCACAACACCTGAAAGCCTCGACATAAAATACTGAGGCGGCATTATTCACATGGATAATCAATTCACCAACTTCTCTCTGCTGTCTCCTGTTACCTCTTATATGCACCTAATTGCTAACATTATTGTTTTCTGTTCAGTATTATCTCTGATTTACTGACATCTCTAAAACAAAAGGATTTGAGCTATACAACATGTAAACAGTTAAGAGATGGAGATGATTCTTCATGATGTTTGAGAGTACCATGCCGCAGAGGAATGACTTTGTTTAATCTTCAAGGTTCCTGAAAGCTTGCTGAATGTTCTCATAGATTTCATCGAAGTCCTTCTTGACCTTTGCCTCTCCATCTTTGAATGTGTCTTTGAACTTCATGGATGAAAGCTCATACAAGATGTTGCCCATAGAATCTCGGATGATCTGCCACGTGACCTGCAGGACAAGAGCGAGAAAATAATGAATTCAAACACTGTATAAGCTACAAAAATTAATCTTGATAAATAATCAAAAGAAAAGAACAAATGTTTTTTACATATATCACTGACCTTATTGTCACTCTGGGCTGTACGGTTAACAATCTGTCGAGACATGTCATAGAATGCGATGATGTTCCTCATCATTCCCACAGTCTTGTAGAATGGACAGAAACGATCATAAGGAGTGTATGAGTTTTGCTGCAAGAAATCATCCTTGATGATACGGGCCACCTCCAGGGTAATCTTGTCAGTATCAGAGAGTGAAGCTTTGCCGACAAGCTGTACAATTTCAGCCAAATCATCTTCCTCCTGAAGAATCTCCTTTACTTTGGTCCTATAAATAAAAATTAGATATCAACTCAAACTATCTATTATTTGAAAATGCTGTTCCTTAGTACAACATTAAAACTTGACACTTTAAAATATTTTCAGATTATGATATTCTCACCTGTACGTAATGAATTCAGGGTAGTTGGCATCATAATGCTCTTCTAGTGCACGCATGTACTTCGAGTAGGACTGGAGCCAGTTGACGGAGGGGAAATGCTTGCGCTGTGCCAATTTCTTGTCCAAACCCCAGAACACCTGTACAATACCAAGAGTAGCAGATGTGACTGGATCTGAGAAGTCACCACCAGGAGGAGAGACTGCACCAACAATGGTAACTGAACCCTCTCTCTCTGGGTTACCCAGGCACTTAGTTCGGCCTGCTCGTTCGTAGAAGGAAGCCAGACGAGCACCCAGGTAGGCAGGGTAGCCTGAATCAGCAGGCATCTCAGCCAAACGACCTGAGATTTCTCGAAGAGCCTCGGCCCAACGGGAAGTAGAGTCAGCCATCATGGATACATGGAGACCCATGTCACGGAAGTATTCAGACAATGTGATTCCAGTGTAGATGGAAGCTTCTCGAGCAGCCACAGGCATGTTGGAGGTGTTGGCTACCAGGGAAGTACGCTTCATGATGGACTCCTTCTTGCCATTCACTTCCAGCTCCAGTTCAGGGAAATCTCTCAGTACCTGCAACAAAATAACTTGGTCAGAGAAAGCAAAGACAAATTATCTAAATGTAATTGGCACAGTAGATTTTGAACATTATAATGACTGATTTAAACCAAACTTTTCCATTATTTACCTCAGCCATCTCATTGCCACGCTCTCCACAACCAACATAAATAATGACATTAGAGTTGGAATACTTGGAAAGAGCCTGTGAGATACAGGTCTTGCCACAACCGAAAGCACCAGGAATAGCAGTGGTTCCTCCCTGTACACAAGGGAACAAAGCATCCAAGACTCTCTGACCAGTAAGAAGAGGATGATTTGCATGGAGCTTCTCACTCACTGGACGTGGCTGTCTTACTGGCCACACCTGAGAAAAGATGACATGGAGTTAAGTAATTAATAATCATTCTTCATAATATTACCTAAATTAAACAATGGCATATTCCTTGTAACATCAGAATATATAATTACCTCATATATTCCCTCTGATTGCCACCCCTTTGAACTATTTATTTCTCATTCATCCTACTACCTTCAGCATTCACATCTTGAACCATACCTGCATCATGGTGTACTTATGTTTCTCTCCATCAAACTCAACCTCCAGGACAGTCTCATCCACACCGTAGTTACCAGCAGGAGCCATGTATGTCACGGTACCACGCGCCTTCGGGGGCAACATGATCCTGTGGTTGATGATGGAGTTCTCAGGCACAATACCAAAGAGATCTCCACCAGTGATGTGTGATCCCACCTGCAAGAAAACAGATTTTAAAGATACATGAAATTAAATAGTCCCTATTCTTCTCATCTCAAAACTATACAATTTGCTAGAAAATCTTCATCTGCAATCAAGAACCATATATAAAACCTTTAGCTTTCTATATTCCATTATTCACCTTCACTGCTGGCTCAGGGTGGAACTCCCAGCTCTTGCTGCGAGACAGAGCAGGGGTGGATACACCCTTGGGGATGTAAATGGACTCAGTGAGGTCACCAATCTCCTGCAGAGGTCGTTGAATTCCGTCATAGATATTACCCATGATGCCTGGACCCAACTCTACAGAGAGGGGCTTTCCAGTCTTCAGCACAGGATCACCCACAGTCACACCTGAGGTGTCTTCGTAGACCTGTGAGAGAGGTTTTTTGCTGGATCACATGGGCATTAATTAAATCAAAATTGGCATTATCTAACCACCTATTAACTGGTAAAGAGCACTTCATAAAAATAACAAATAGCATTATAAATATTTCACTATAGCAAATTACACTGACACTAAGACTACAAAATCACATCATAAATGACCACATACTCTAAACAAGTAAATGGTAGTCTTTCCAGTTAATTCTCCGATAACAATTAACTCTTAAGTCTGCATCTATAACATATAAGTTCTTAAGTTCTGACTCTTCTTACTTACCTGAATGGTGGCCGTGTCTCCCTCCAGCCTAATAATCTCACCCACCAACTCCTGATGTCCTACACGCACCAATTCGTACATAGCAGATCCACTCATGTTCTTGGCAATTACGACTGAAATGGGTATGTAATTTTTAATATCTCGTTATGATGTAAAAACTGCAACAAGTGATTATGAAACTTAATCTTGATAAGACAATCACAATTACTTTAACATAACCTATTATTCATTTACAGATCTACAAGCTTTAAAAATATATTGATAAAGAAGTTTTTAACCCTTAGGCTATGCATTCCTGTTTACTTATTTATACCTATACATCCTAAAGTTATTATATATGAATAAATATACAAGTTTTTAGCTCTAGTATTATACAAAATACAAAGAAAAATAGGAAAAGGTATTAATACACCGGCACTTGCACTCTATGTCATCTCAGTGGCTTGATGCATTGTCTACATTTTGGTTATCCTCATCATTACAACAATTTTCATCACTTTCATACCCTTCACTGCCATCCATTTCCTCACAGCCACTCTCATCTAGCTTTTGCATGATTTTGATGCATATTACCCATCATGTTCCCTTCACTTAGAGGTAGGAGGTCGGGGAACATGCTGTTTCCATGACTGACAGTGGGCATTAAAGACCTAATGGCTGAGAAAGGAATTTTGTTTATATTTTTTAACACTGAGTCACCTAGAGGGGAAAAACTCTTGTGCCCGAGTTGATGGTGGGAAAGAAAAATAAGCATACTTCTAGCAATTATAGTAGCCTAAGGGTTAAGCTAATACTCAAATAAGCAACAGAAATAGTAAAGTGAGGATTCTTCCATGAATTCAGTCTAAATCATCGCCAGGGGAACTGTGGGAAGCTTTTTAGCCTAACAAATGCCTTGAAAATCTGACAGTTAACTTGAAAAGTAAAGGCTTATCTTCACACAATTATGAAAATATTTGTTCAAACAGTTATAATTCTTCAAAACTGATACACCCACATGTGCATCCATATACTCTCTCTGACACAAGTAATAATAAGAAAGAAGGAAAGTAAGAAATTACCAGGTCCAGAGACACCCCAGACTGATCCCAGGGCAGCTTCGGAATCCGCATCTTGTATTTTGGCCAACTTGGCCGCCCTATCCATTGCTCCTGCCTGGAAAAAATAATTTTTCAGTTTATTTATTCATATCATACGTAATAAATAAATATTATATATATATATATATATATATATATATATATATATATATATATATATATATATAAAACACACATAGTATATATCATACTTGCATAAACAGTAAAACAGTAAATTACATTAACCCCAAGAAAAAACAATCTGCATGTTTTAATTGTTTCCAGTTGTATTTGGAATTACATATATATTCCTTTGAATCAGATCCCCTTATATTCTTACACTCTGTAAGATAACAACTGATAACAAAGATTACAGTATATAACAAGAGTCTTCTTACTCTTATGATACAGATACACAAGGTAAAAAAGTGCTCAATAAAGAAGGGAGATTTCCGGTCTTGAATGTATAGTCGAGTGCTTAAGTTCTTATAAACTAGCTAAAGCTATGCATGACAATCCTCCAACAATGTTTGTGTTTTTTATTTTTTTATTTCAATGCTTCATGTTTACAGATACATTTCTGTCTGTATTTCTAGTGTAATTTAGAGATCACAGACAATGAACAGGACTACCCAGCTACCTTCATTAAAAATATGCTTTATCGCCATTATCCAATGTCCATATTTGTCTTTTGATTTGCTTTATCCAGATTGTAATTACTTATTTTCCTTGCACAGACTCTATATCATCTTTCTATGTAGTAAATAGCTCAGTGCAAGAAAGAAGACGAAAGAAAGAAAAAAAAAAAAATTATATATATATATATATATATATATATATATATATATATATATATATATATATATATATATATATATATAAATAAAAACATTTGGTTATTTATGTCATATATCTCTTCCAGTCACTGCTTAAGCACGTTATATTCCACATTCGTTTATCGATGGGAATAATGCTAAAGCCCCCTTCTAAGCGCCAAATGAGTCAAATCACACTCCAAGAGGTTTGTGCACTCATGGCGAGTCTTTTCCGTCACCCTGGCCTTCGTTCTTGATGCTTTGTTCACGTCATCTGTACAGCTGTTCAAGTTTTTCCTTGACGTGATCGCAACGTCATCCAGATCCAGGGGGTTAAAATGAATAAGACGGTTTTGATATCTGTCCTGATCCATCAGGACTCATCTGTCCTGATCCATCAGGACTCATCTGTCCTGATCCATCAGGACTCATCTGTCCTGATCCATCAGGACTCATCTGTCCTGATCCATCAGGACTCATCTGTCCTGATCCATCAGGACTCATCTGTCCTGATCCATCAGGACTCATCTGTCCTGATCCATCAGGACTCATCTGTCCTGATCCATCAGGACTCATCTGTCCTGATCCATCAGGACTCATCTATCCTGATCCATCAGGACTCATCTGTCCTGATCCATCAGGACTCATCTGTCCTGATCCATCAGGACTCATCTGTCCTGATCCATCAGGACTCATCTGTCCTGATCCATCAAGACTCATCTGTCCTGATCCATCAAGACTCATCTGTCCTGATCCATCAAGACTCTCAAAGATGTGGAGTATAGCAGGGTGCAAGGGGGGTGAAGCCACCCTGAGTCCATTTTCTTTATCATCTAATGTTTAGAAAATAACACAAGTGCTGCTACCGAAAAGTGGACAGCCGTGCGTAGCACATAAAATTCACATTCACAACTGGTTTCAGAAGGTGATAATTTAATTTTTGGGACCAGACGAAAAATAGCAGGTGGTAAAACCAGCCACAAACAACGATTTGCAGCCGGTGATGAGCTACTTCTGAGAGCCCTGATTCATTTGTATATAGTCCCTTCAATCCAGATGACATAACCATCACGTCATAAAAAAAATTGGTTTGAGAACCTGCCATCACGGGCAAATCTGACTTTGGGCCCAGGTGACATAAACTTGCCATCAAGAGCATTTCAGCTGAAGGCCAAGGTGATAGGGTGACAGAAAAGACTCACCATGAGTATACAAACCCCCTCAAGGATGATTAGACTCATTTATCATTTAGAATGGGGCTTTTGTATTACTCTCATTTAATTATTCTCACCAATTAACAGGTGTGGAATATAGTGTTCATGAGCCATGACTGAAAGAGCAGTGGCTCCTGGGATAACACCACTTCCATCGTCAGCATCCTAATCCTGGTCACTATGAGCAGTAGTGTAGGTTGTATTACCAAAAACTGAATATTACAAAAGCAACAAAATGTTACACATTTTTATTTTTCTTGCACTGAGTTATGGACTACCTAGAGAGATGATATGTCTATTACCATCTGAATGAATGAACTCACTAATGACAGATGTCCCACATATGAAACACCCGAAAAAATAAACATTGCTGGGCGTTTCACCAGTGTGACACTGTATCAGGGCTCAGGCTCCAACGCAGCACTGGGCCGCGGCCAGCCGTCGGACGGAGTCCAGGGCATCTCTGCCCACCGATTTTGTAGCTGCTCAGAATCTTTTATTTTCAGCTTAAAAATATATCAGCGTTAAAGGGTTAAGTAAAATTATAAATATGGACAATGAAAAATGGCAAAAAAAAAAATGAAAACATTTAGGCATAAAAAGACAAAGTAACATTAAAAAGGGAAGGCACAAAGTCTTGTCACCACACATAAGAGTTCATATGTACCGAGCCTACAAGCCACACACTTGTAACAGTGGCCACTCACACAAACCTAATGCCTGTATTCTTGGCCATGTGACTGCTGTGAAGCAACAGGATCCATGGGGTTAACATTTAAAAATATCTTTTGATTTTTATAATTCTTATAGCGATACATTACATATCAATAATGTAACACATGATGAATGTCACCTAGCACAAATCTTGGTGCATTTACAACTAGACTTGTCATTTCAACCTTAATTGCTAAATGAACCAAATATAACATTTCTTGTCAGGGGTGACTATGGATACACTGACATTATGTTAAATTTCAGAGAAAATACTGAACTATACACTATTTGCCACTGATAGGGGGTGGGAACTTGCCCAAGGTAGGGTAGGAAAACACTGTAGAAGGAAGGGGGTGGAAACTTGCCCAAGGTAGGGTAGGAAAATATTGTAGAAGGAAGGGGGTGGGAAATTGCCCAAGGTAGGGTAGGAAAATATTGTAGAAGGAAGGGGGTGGGAACTTGCCCATGGTAGGGTATGGAAATGCTCTAGGGGAAAGCAGTCCTGGGGCATGCCCACAGGAAAGGGGATTAGGAAGGTCAGTGCGTTTTCATATTCCCATTAAACCCTATTCCCCACAGATCCCAAAAAAACAGAAATCCATTAGTTGTTTGTTTATCCGTTTAACCCTTAATGATACTGCAATATTATAAAACTTATTTTCAATTTGTGAAAGTAATGTCATATATGAAATGTGTTCCACATTTCATCAGTCTAAGAATTCTATATACTATTTAGAGTGAAAACCTAATAATAATACACAAAAAATAACAGAATAAATTTTCAAAGAACCTCATAGCCTCTGATCCAAAATAGTAATAACCCTAATACACAGACATGAATAAGTACTAAAAAATATATTGATAATTTCACAATTAAGACCTACTTAAAAACCTCCTTTGTGTTAATATATATTTCATTTTGTACTGTATGCAACTCGCCCCTTTATCAATGGGGGTGGATCAGTTTCATTTTTGATAGACTTTATTTCTCAGGAGTGTAAAATTCTATATAAAATATAATTTTCATAACGCTTCCATTCTAGATTTTAAGCTACACAACAACATATATTAACGTATAATCAAAATACCATTATTCTATCCCTGAAAAATGACAAAATCCCCCATCTACTGTGTGGTTCTTGACTTGCGCACTTCAGCTTTTCACATATTTACAAAACAACACCATAAATGACACTTTTCCATGAACTTATGTGTTTATAAACCCGATTCGTTAAAATACGTTACCATTTCGACCGCTGTTAGCCTTTGTATTCAACAAATTTAGCAAGGGAGTGCAGATGACAGCTACCAATCTTCGATCTCGCCGAAACAGCTGTCTTGTGATGCGAGCTCGATTCCACGGCGATGTATACAAAGATATTAATCCCCTTATTTGATTTCATTGAGACATTTCTTAACAATGATATGATGTAGTTTTGATAAGAAACCTCTATGATTAATTATTGAATTCAAATATTGTTATTAATGATTTTAGAGAGGCTTGTGACGTCATCACCAGGGTACTGACGTCATAGAATCACATGATAGAATAGAAGAACATCGTCGTTCAGGTGATCTATCATAATAGAGGGTCTAAATAAATGCGAATGTAACAGTAATATAAATAGTTTATATTAGTATTTGAATTTATTTATATATGCATTCAAACCTAGTAATCTGGCAGTAGAAGGTAGACCTCGTGATGTGGCTCAATCACGTGATTTGAAAGTCATGTATTTCACCTTTTGATAATGAAAATAAAATAAGAGATATTGGATATACTTCCCGTTGATTTATTATACATACATATATATATATATATATATATATATAATATATATATATATATATATATATATATATATATATATATATATAAATAGATAGATAGACAAAAAGACCTACATAGACAGTTTGATAGATAGATAGACAGGTCGATAGATAGAAATGTAGATAGACGTATAGTTCCATATAGATACAGAGATACTATGTACACGTGTAAAACAATATGTATATATTTATATATATAATTTCATATATATATTGATATATATTTATATGTATATATATGTACATATATACTTTTATATATATATTTATATGTATATATACACACACATATATATATATATATATATATATATATATATATATATATATATACATACTGTGTGTATATGTATGTACGCACATACATAAATACATACATACATGTGTGTGCGAATAGGAGAGAATTAAATTATATATGGCAAGAAGCAAGATTTGCTTGCCATGCTCGGATGCCACCCGACTTATGCTTGGTCCCCCAGACGCTCATATCTCGGGATACTGTACTAAAGCAGTCTCTCCTCACACACAAGAGGGTGTAGGATAGTCAGTAAGAGCGCAGTGGTACAGGTTGTGTTAGTCCTAATCGAGAAGGACTTTCATTTTGGGGCACGGTACGGTTAACTCGGTCCGAGAGAAGTGAAATTATTTAAAAGGATACCTTAAACGTCAGGGTAATCAAGCGGTCTTCTCCGCACGACACAGAAGTGAAAATCCTCAAATAATAACGATAGCCCCAAACTGAAGTATACTACATAAAACATTTGTTTATATGACTGCGCGATCGAGAGCATTGGCATTGTCAGGCTCAAAGTCCTCTAAATTACTGGCAAGGGAATGGTCCACAACGCTTTTGTGTTGTCTGACAAGATATATACAAGTACTTTATAAGTAATTATATAGACCTTGTGTTCGCCGACATAGTAGGAATCAGCGGCTGATCACCCTAGACTCTGCAGACTCCACACTGTGTATTAAATAACGTTGATTCTCTCACTGCTGAGGTTCATCCGGCCATTTTGGACAGGGTTTATGCAACAAGCCAGGCTGCGGGATATGAGTCATTGGGAGCGCGCGGTTTCGGGTGAATTTAACCACACTCTGGTACCGCGTCTCTACAGGAAGGACTGTCATTCTGATTGTCACAAGTGATCACTTTGGGACTGCCAGCACTGTATTGGATATTCGAGCGGCACCGGCGATGAAAGATCCATGACTTAACAAGGAGGCACTTCAGGATGCCTTGGTTCAATGGCAAAATAGTAAAGGCAGTGCGGTTGGCAGTGCTGATGTGCGCAAAGCTAACTTAACCAAAGCTGCAGTCTTACGGACTATATCCATATCCCGTTCGTGATACATACTGCATTGATGAGATGAGGAAAGCTAACCATTAAGTGAATGAATGCACGTATAAAACGATCAGAACGCTCGGAACTGAACCTCAGAGATGCCCAGACCAAGAGGACTCTACGGGAGCAGTGGGTAGAATGGTGTGAAAACTTCAATCGCCTTTACTGAATTATGGCGAGGGTTGAGGATCCAAGGCGCACGCACCATGACAGCTAAACAGAGACAAGTTAGTTGGCTCTGGTGTTACTACCTTGGGGCCAAGTATTCATTACGGCTCAATCTCTTCAAGCGTTTGTCATAACTATTTTTTTTTCGTAGCAACACCGACCGTGTCCCCCGTAAGATCCAAAGATTCCTAAGGTCTTCCGTCGATCCACACATGCTAGTAAACTTCCCCCCAAATCTTGTTTTTGCAGATTGATCAGACCCGTCCCTACCTGAGCGATTCTGGTAACCAGTGGACAGCTCCAAAGTCGGAAATTCTAATAATGTCGAAACTTGACATCACAGTCGATGGCGAGTATCGTTTTAGCTTTCTTGGATACACACATCGAAGGGAAAGTAAAACGATGCCTTAGACTTTATTACGAGCTATGTTATGGAGCCATGGTGGTGATATATGCTTATGATTCAAGGATGATGGCCAGTCTGTGGCTGAGCTCTCGGGCGCGATGCTGTCGAGGAATAGTTTCCGAAGACAGAGGCCGATCCGCATTGCCGGCTTTTCATGACATTGACCATTTCATTGTCAAAAAATACACTGACAGTGCAGCAGAGGCTGCTGCCAAGATCAGATGCTATTGACATACATACATACCTGTAAATATATGTGTGTGTGCAATGAATGTACACTCACACATACACATACACACACACACACACACACACACACACACACACACACACACACACACACACACACACACACACACACACACACACACACACACACACACACACACACACACACACATACATACACACACACACACACACACACACACACACACACACACATATATATATATATATATATATATATATATATATATATATAGAGAGAGAGAGAGAGAGAGAGAGAGAGAGAGAGAGAGAGAGAGAGAGAGACAAACAGTCACACACATACACATACAAATTCATACAGACACACACACACGTGTGGCGTAGCACCTATTATGCACCTTTAATAAGTAATACCACGCCTTCTCCCCAAAACAGAGAGGGTTACCACAAAATCCTAAAAATGGTAGAACGTTCCTCTAAGATTGCGCAACAATTAAACGCGACCGCATCAGCAAGGTACCGTTCCTTTCATTGTTGTAAGAAAAAGGCGTCAAATAGGTATGAAACTCTTTGAAGACGTCTTAGAACGCTAGACGTCTTGTCCCACCCTTTTGTGAGACTGCAAGAAAGAAATTGTGTCTGCGAAGATTCCCAACACCTCAATCAGAGTCGTGCAAGTATACTTTCATAATTATAGGCCTAAATGTTTCTTTGAATGGGTAGTAGATTCTATAAGTTTTACTATTGTACCAAAGATATGACACATCCTTTGACGTAAAGCACATCTGAATCATATTTATCAGCATTATAATGAGTAGGCCTACAATGTAAATCAACTTTATCAACTGTATATAACATTGCAGTTTATCATGTATTTTTTCTGGTATTTTATATGTTTTATTATATTGTATATTTTTTATTGTCTTATAATTCATTTCCAGTCTTATTAATCTACAAAATATCAGGCCATCTGTATTCTTTTTCATGAAAGTATTCTCTTAAATTACACTCATATACTGGTCGCTATTTGATATTCTGGAATTTAAATTCACAACAGGAGTAAATCAAGGATATACTGCTTCACCGCGCTTGCCAGTGTAGCGTCTGCCCATTACTGCGAGGCCACAGCAACCAATTTTGCGTGGATGCTGAAGGAAAAGGTTTTATGTGCGATTCCAGTGATGTCCAATAGGTCCTTTCAGTGGCTCCTCCTTGCTTCCATGGGTGACTCATTCGCTCCATTGGTGGGCTGTCGACTCCCAATATCCCTCCCTCATCGGCCGTTGCAATTGTTCAGCTTCGATAGACCGCAGCGCTGGTTGACTGGAAGTATTCACATAAAACATAAACAAAATTTATTTTTAGCTCTTACAATACAAAGTTAAGTCTTTTATATCAATCTGTAATCTCCTATAAAAAATCTGGTTTCAGCAGAGCTTATTCGTAGCTGTCTACACCAGAAATGGTAGAGGTTTTTCCAGTTTATCAAGTCTGAGACCAAATACCCTAATATCGTTGATCCAAACCTTGTTTCACTTTGACAACGAAGAACTCCTCAGCTACATATACGTCCCTTCAAAAAAGTTAATTGGGTTTATAATCCAAAAGACGACTATATCAAATTGCTGAAGTGCATTCGCGTACAAATGTTCCATTCAAGTCATTCTAGAATTAAGAGCAGACACATTTACAGAGTAAGAAGCCTGTGAGCATGTTTAACAAATTTTCCTCCATGACAATGTAATTTTTCAGTCTTGTGGGAGCACTTACAAAAAGTCTCCGACACCTTCCTAGTGTATGCATGCGCCTCGGAAACGAAAGTACATTTTTATTTTCCCGTATTTTATTATTTATATATGTGTATTCGTTTTTTGTGTATGAAGGTATCTATTAGAAAATCTCTGAATAAGGTAATACTAAGATCTTCATAACTTATGCAAACCTTATCAAATACAGTGCGCTGCAGTATTTGCTTTTAATTGCATGATTATGATTAGAACAAAGAAGACCCTAGTTCAATTACCCCTTGGTAAAAGAATATCAGAATCGAAGTAGGGAACAAAAATAATCCACCTTTTTTACAAAACCAATAATTAATACTTATAATACACACACTAATGAAAAAAAGGAGTTGCGCCGTCCATGCGCGTTGCTAAGGACGCCAAAATCCCGCTCTCTGATTGGCTGTTTCCAAGGGAAGTGACGTCATGAATCGAGCTCTCCCATCATGGCTGCGCCCTGTGTTGTGTTCTGAAGAGGTTTCGTGTCGCCTGGCCTGGACTTGTGCCCACGCTACAATATGAGGAAGTAATGGCCCTATTTTAACGCCTAGAAAAAAAATTAGTGTGTTGTCTGTGTGATGCGAGGTGTGAGAACTAAGGTGTGAAAGTGTAAGAGGTTTAATTTAAAAGCTAGATATAGATTCGTGCTAAGCGATTTCATATCTTTTCGTGAGTATTTTTGCCTTCCTCGTGACATTTTTGTGGTTTCAAAGGCTTTGAATTATTTCATTTTAGTGAAGGTCGTCTGAGGTTGAAAGCTAAGTAGATTCGGGATTCTTCTGAGACCTTAGTAATTCATAAAGATCAGCTTCATTAATGGAAGTTGAAAATGTCTTCACTCCGTTAACATTGAGTTTATTTCATGATTTTTAGTATTTTATAATTTGTCTTCAAAGCTGTTAATTAATGCCACTTCATAGTGGTTTGACTTGCTTAAGCCCGAAGAAATAGGCATTACTCTTGGAGTATCTTAGCATTAGGAATTAATAGTATATATTTTGAGATGATTGTAAAGAAAACGGGAATTAGAGGGATGACTTCTCTGTTTCTCAATTGATTTTATTTTTTATTTGTACAGAAATTTCTAATGTACGGTTATGAAATACATCATTTATATATTAATTTTGTAGTTAGAATCCTCGAAAGGCACTTGATTGAAGATAAGGCCATTGAAAATTTAAAATGTTGTCGATATTTAGGTACACTTGTAACCTCAACTTTTGCTTTTTATGGTTTAATTGTTACAGTATTAGACACAGTAGGTTAGGACATATTAAATGTGATATTTTTGTAAAGGACAAAAAGAATGCAGTCATAGATACAAATAGTAATCTGCAGATACGAATGGTAACGCCACAAATAGACGTAAAAGTTTGAGGAAAGCGCCACTCTTAGCTTAGTCCACTTGTTACTCATGAGTTACAGCTCTATCACACCTTACAAAATAAGTCAAAGACAGTGTTTCCCAGGGGTTGTTGGAGGCAGAGCATTAACAGTACAGACATGCACTGCTGTGGCAAGAGTAACAGAAATTCTGCCGAACCTTTCTAGTTTACATATTTTGAAGATCAGGAGGCTGTTGACTTCTTATGAATTTTTGTAATTTACTTTTAATTCTAATTAATACATTGAACTTTCTTTTAAAATTTTATTCTCACTTATAATGCCAATTAAATACAGTGAACTATATTCTTAAACCAAATGCTTTTATTTCAAATTTTGGTACTATTAACCAGAGGCATAGCAAAATTCTATCCTCCACATATGCATACACACATGATAATGCACCTAGTGCTGCCTAGCAATTCACTCAAGTATATATGGTATATTTCATGTGCCTAGACTTCTGAATGAGATAACTTTATTTCTTGATGACATAATAGCATCATCTAAGCTTTTGTAAAAACAGTGTGAATGTAAATATGAAAAAAAGAAAAAGCTAAAATAACACTTGTTTCCCTGATCAGTATGTTTATGAGAATAATACCTTTGCCAGCCTTCCCCACTCCCTCATGATTAACAACATAGTGCTAACTTAGCAAAAATCATGATCTAGTAAAGAAGAAAGGCAACAGGTAATTATGTATTACATAATATGTGGGCAGTGGAGGTGACCACACTTATTTCCTTGCATGAAAAAGTTGCTACACAAGTGCACACACCTTCATAGGCATTTACACAACCATGTGAAAACCCACACCTGCACAGAAACATTTATGCACACTGTCACGCACTAGGTTGGAAAGTTTGTAAACCGCATGCCTGATGACAAATATCTTTTCATGAAAATTTACATCTGGAAGATATCAGGTACATATATCAATTTCATTGATATCGGACATAGACTTTCCAGAACAGATGTTTCTAATCATTACTGCATTTAAAACATGTCATATTTGTTGTGATTCATCTCATTGTCTTTATGAAAAGCGATAGTATGGCATGGCCTGTCAGTAAATCGAGCTCTACAGGAATTCATTACATCAGCTGAATTACATTAGGTAACATACATTATTTTTCCTCTAGTGCTACTACAAAATTACTTAATTTATTGAAAACCAATAGAATTATCTGATGAATATTTGAGGAAGCCCATTCAATAAAGACATTGATTACTCACAGCTACAAGTTAAAGCAGGTCAGTCAATCCCATATGTCGGATTCTTTATGTTATTAGCTCTGTCACTAACTAGTCAGAGGCAGAGAATATTCAGCATTAGATCAGTTGCTTCAAAAGCTATAGAGATGCTATTACCTCAAGCTTTCCATTTAGTGACTCTAGTAAATAGTTTAAGCTAATGTGTCAGTAACTCGGTGGTTATGGGCATTGTAGTTACATACCTAGAATTTTGCTTTCTCTGTTACACTGTATACAGTTATGCCTTAGAAACAAAATTAGTCTTCTGGGCAATTCATTGAACTATCACACTTGGGACAATTAAGATACTACACTATGTAAGAATACCCTCATTATACTTGAAACTATTTCAGTTTTCTTAACAGTTGAGGAGTAACAGCTCATAATCATCCTGCCGTACTCAAACTAAACCCTGGTCCCTGAGGTACCTATAGCTGCTCGGTCTTTGTTATTAGTAACATCATAGGTACACCTCCACAAGGATAGGCAATTCTAGTCTACCTTTAAAACTTTTAAAATTACTTTATAACTGCATAATATTGTATGGTCAGTCTTCTGTACCTGTTGCAGAATCAATGATATTTTCTGATTTTTTTGTATGACATTTATTTTTTGTGAACAGAGAAGTATCATTAGAGCCTGATATGTAGCAAAGAAAAGTTTGAGTAGAATCCTATCACACCAAGCCATTAAACTTAGTAATCCAACAGCTGTTGAAGTTAAGATACCTACACTCACCACCAGATGAAAAGAGAGCAAATGAAGAAATGAAGGAAGGAAGGGTAAAAATATGTTCAAATGAGTGAGTGAGTGAGTGAGTGAATGAGTGAGAGAATTCACATCTGCACATGTTCTATAAAATAAACTTCATTGAAGTTAATCAACATTAATGGGATTTTTGCATTTGTAAATACTATACTATATTATATTTATGCATAGAACATATATTCTCTTTGCTATTGAAGATGGATGGAGAGGAAGGTATATAATAGGGTAACAGAAAGCAACATAGTACAAGCAGAGCAATATGGGCTGATGACCCCTGTCCTGATGAAGGAAGAGGACATTTTTGGTCACCTTAATATTGTTGAGTGACACATTTGCTGAGACTGGCACTAATGTCACCAAAATGCTGAAATAAGCAGTTGCAGATACTCACCTTAGAATTGGAGGGAAGTGTTGTACACCACATTTTAGCGATATGTGTTCATCTGGTGAAAGATGAAATTGCAGTTTAGAGAGTGAAGAGTTCCGTTTACTTCAGTGAGATTTGTGAAGTCTAACTGGCTGTAGTGAAGAGGAAAACAAAGTATACATCTTCATTGACTGAGGAGTCTGTCTAGGGTGGAGAGCTTATGGAAGAATTGAAATCACTCTTTCCATTAATGTATTAGATATCATAGATATGGAAAGTTTCTTAATGACTTTCTCCTAAACCATCCACGGCAGTCCATTTGGAGGGCGATAATCCCCATTTCCTGGCAGAATCAAAATCGGTATGCGTGCCAGTCCAGGAACCTACCCGCGTGCCACCCGCCCCGGGCGACAAAATCACAAAGTGTTGCACCGGTGGAACAGCCGGCAATGGCCTGTATACTGTGCATCACATATGTGTGACACCCGGCACAAGTGGGTTAACCTGCAACAACTGAGCAAATTTTTAATTTACTTTGAAATTGAGTCACCTAAATTGAGTTCCAGCTTTTAACCTCAGTGTGGTGATGTCCCTGGAATTTCCCATTTTCTAAATTTGGCAGTAACGGATCATCCATAGGCTTAAAGGGGTCACTGGTCTAGGAAGACATCTAAATTCTGTAATTTTCTATTGAGAGTTCAGACCAGCAACTCTCTCCAGGAGTTTGGTATGAATGGGATGCAAGGAGTGTGAACTACTAAACCTGGTACTGTTGAGTATCTTCCATTGTCCTCCAGCCACAGAGGTCTATCCCACCACCTCCTCTTATTCCAAGCCATCAGAAACTTGAAGCTACTCATAAGATTATCTTGAATTAGGTCTGATACATATTTTTTGCTCTGTTTATCATAGTCATTTTATTTATTATTTTTTATTTATTTATTTATTTATTTACATTTTGTTCATCCTCATTAATATGTAAAGGGTAAACTTTGAAGTTCCACTATTTGGTAACTAATAGACATGCAGCACGAGATGAGCAGTTTCTGGTGTATGAAATCTGAGCTCTTCAAATAATAACCTTATGTAGATAGGCTGATTGAACCACCAAGTTGGCCAAAGGATGAGCTTACCACTTTCGGGGAACAGTACTAGTTCAGTTATTGTAGTTTGTTGTGTATCCTTATTCTCTGTGGATTTGTTTACAAAGTCTGGTAAAATAGTTTACTGCCTAATTTTGGGGACTCTATCTGTGCTTAAGGATGCACAGTGTGTGACCTTTCTACACTGCCTAATGCACTTTGAAGAACATAGTTGAAGCCACAGGCTGTCAGCACCTGACAAGGTCTCTAGCTCCAAACTTGACAATCACCTTTGTGATGAGTTTCTCAACTGTAAAAATATCTGTAAGAAGATCACAAGTGATTATTAGCCTTTTGTATAATCTTTAAAAATAGATATTGATAGGAGAAGCTTGCTAGTGCAGCCATTTCATTGCCATTCTTCTCAGATTTTTTTCTTACTTCATTATCATTCAGTGTGAATATTTGAAAAGCTGTTGCACATGTCACTCTTGGTCTCTCAGTCCATGACTATTTGTGCATATCAGTTTGCAATAGCATTGTTATTTATTTCAAGGGCAGTATATTTTTTTTATATTGTGATAAAAGGAGTGATAGGATTTGTGTTCTAAATTCTTTCATTTTTTAATATTTGGTTACTCTAGCATGTGTATTGAGATTTTATCTCTGTGTGTAATGGTCATTGTTAAATATGAAAGTAAATATCAATGAAGAGGAATGGAAGGCAAGCAGAAAATTGTGGATTCTTTTGTGTTTATGACCTTTCATTGAGAAGTGAATAAAATGGCTAACATTGTTTGAAACTTGCTCTTGTTTTTTGCTCTATATCTCTTGATTTCATTACCTATTTCCTTGCCTTTTCATTTCATTCTCATATAAATTTATCTTTCAATCTTTTAAGTCAGGATTAGTTTAAACCAAGGAAAATGCAGTATTTTCTGTAGCTTCTTCATGGGAAAATTTGTTATATACATCCTAATAGGTGTGTTGATTTCTTTTCTTTCTCAGCCCTCATCATTGTATCTCATTTGGTCACTTTTACAGTTATTCTTCAGACTGGTTAAATAAACAAGTTTGCAATGGTATTTGCCGTATGATTAATGTGATGGATTCAGGTGCCTTGTGGCTTGCATGTAGACTAATACCTGGGCATTAGGTTTAATTGAGTGGTGACTCGCCAGGGTGTGGGGATTGTAAGCCTGGCCCATGTGAACACTCATGCATGGTATCAAGACTCCTTTCCCCCTTTGTGCAAGCTATTAGCTCTTATTCTGCATATGCATTTATTGCTGTTTTGCCATTTTTCTGAAGTAAATTTGTTATTTTGTATCTAGATGGTAATAGACTGCTTTCATGGAGCAGACTCAATATTATCACTCCAGGTAGACTACAGCTCTATGCAATAACAGTAACAGTTCAGGGAAAATGTGTTGCATATTTTTTAGTTTTTCTTAGTATTCAATTTTCCATAATATCCTGTCAAGGATGCCAGGAATAGGTTTCTGCAAATGGAAATAGTGTCCTCCTTGGAGCCAGCGCTCTTCCAGTCATGGCTCACAGATGGTACTTTCCACTATTATATATCAATGGAAAGAATGCAGTGACCCTTCCTTAAGGCTCATGGAGTCTAATCTCCCTCCAAGGAATTTGTGCACTCACAGCAAGACTTACTCATCCTCTGCCTCTCAGCAACAATAGCTCATGACAACACACCTCTCAACACCCTGGCGGTCAGACAATTTTTGTGTGATGACCTTTCCAGTCACTCACCCTACAGCGTTATTTTTTCATGACAAGGCATCCCCCATCATTGGATATACATTGAGATCACAAGGAGACAAAGAAAGATTATAGGGCATTTTAATGTATCTAGAAACCTTCTAGAATAGAAACTAGCCCAAGTTGCTGAATTTTGTATTCTGTTCTTTTATTTTTATACATTCTAGGATTAGAATGTATGATGTCCAGATGTTTTGGATATATTGAAAATATGTATGTCAGAAGGGGTATGGCCACACACTAAGATTAAAAGTCCACTGTCTGTACTTTCTTACTTTTACAATTGATAGGGCCACTAATGATATGCAGCATTCATATCCTATATCATTTACTTGGAGTTGACAGTTTCATGATTTCACTTTTTAAAATTATATTTAATTAGTTTTTTTTTAGAAGTGGATGCAGCATTATGACATTAGTATAGGTTTTACAGAATTGAATTTTATGTTTTAAGAAAGAGAGGGGAGTGCTATTTTATTTTAAAGAAATGATGAAAATATGCAATATGTCAAATAATGTACATAATTTTATACTTAATATTGATGAGCAGTAGGTTGTGCCCTACTTTATATCCTCCCAAATCTCCAGTCTTTAGCTAACTGTAACAACTTGCAGGCCCCAGAGACAAGGAAAGTTGCATCCTCCTCAAGATGACCTCTTGAGTTCCTGCTGCAGGTATGTTGTATGGTAGAGTGGAAGAGAAATGTGTATGTTGCAAGGCTGTGTGTCCATGTTTCTTTTCTTTTTCTGTCTTCAATTTTCCTTTGATTCCTCCTTTCTTCTTGGACTCTTTTCTTATTTCTTTCTTCTTTTTTCTCTTTACATTGGCTTGTAGCATGTATGTGTGTATGTATGAGTGTTTGTCAGTTCATTGGTCATTGCACATTGCCTTGTGTAAGTTTGTGGACAAGTTATATGTTGGACTGAGATTATTCTTTACAGTCTGGAAGGTAGACTCTTATTTTTTTTTATATTATTTATATATATTTTTTTCCATGGAGTACTTCTGTGTTTTATTTATATTTAGCCATTTAGGTAGTGTAATTTTGACAGTGATATAGATGACCTACATGCCTTGAAGAAGCTTTTTAACTGTAATTGATATTACAGTTAACTGGAATTATTACAAAGATGCTTATTATCATGTTATAAATATGATTTTAAAATCCTTATTACTATTATTTTTTACTTTAATTTATTTCAGTGTTATTGTCAATGTTATGCACATCCCCCCCCCCCCCATACAAACAGTTCTTTTTCTTATTTTTATTAATGGTTGTTGATGTGTGTGAAGTGGCAATACTGTTGTTGTTATTGTTTTTTTCCTTGGTCAATTTTTTCATAGTAATGTAGTGAGTTTGTATCATTAATTTATTCATATTGTTAAAGCATAACTTTCATAACAGTTAGTTTTGTTGATTTTGTTTCTATTGTAGTTTGTGAATCTGTTACTAACATCATTAGTGATCACAATTACTAGTATGATCATTTCTACTGGAACTGTCATTTGTTTCTACTTTTGATATGCTTTAATTGTATTTGTGTTATTGTTGTGCAACTACATTATTTGTTTTTATTTGATAAAAGTTTGCTAGTGCTTGTGTAATGCTGTTGTTAGTGGTATTATTATTAATGTTATTAGAAAAGGTATAATTAGTGTTACCATTAATAGAAAAGGTATATATGATGATGGATATCACAAATCATGAGAGGTGATTGACATAATTTCAATTGAATCTTGATCAAAATTGCATACAAATGTATTAGTTCAGAGCTAAGGATTCTCCTGACATTTGAAACTGTAAGAGTTCCATGCATTTAGCTATTAGTTTTGCATTAAATACCCTATCTATGTACATGGATGTATTAGTTGTTTTCATAGTTTTGCCAAACAACCAGCTGCCTGCCATAAAGATACTTGCAGTAATGTTAGGAACTTGATAAAGGGGAAAGCTAAGCTCTTGCCTTTGTTATAATTCTCTTTCCTTCATTCTGAGGTTGAGAAGGAAGGTCCAGAGGTAACGCTAGTAGATATCATTGTTTGGCTTTCTGTATACAGGTCCTTGTTTCCCAAATAGATCATGCTGGTACTCTTCTCCCACCATGATAAATTAATTGTTCTTGTAAATAGCATTTATGGATACTGATGACATTGCCTACGTATAGCCTAGTATAATGCTTACTGTTGTTGTCTCTTTAGTGATCCTCCCTCTTGTTGTCAGGGAGAGTTAAGTCATAACCATGCTAAGTTTAGGCCCCTGAGGCTAGACTGCAAATCTGTCAGGACTTTTTTCCTACAAACTCAAAGGACATAAAGTTCATATACAATATTTAGAAGTTGCCGATGTATGTAATTTGGTTGAAGATTTGATGAAAATGCTTCAGTCACATTTTTTTGGAAGTTGTGCATTATTTATGCTCTTCTGTAGTTGTTCATTTACATTTAAGCATTTCTGTAGTTGTTACTAAGAAAAATGTTTATGATAGCTGCTATCTCATGATATATTATTACTCATAATTATTTTTCTGTTTCATTTTTGTTATTATTATTATTATTATTATTATTATTATTATTATTATTATTATTATTATTATTATTATTATTATTATCATTATTATTATTATTGTTATTGTTATTGTTATTGTTGTTGTTATTATTATTATTATTATTATTATTATTATTATTATTATTATTATTATTATTATTATTATTATTATTATTATTATTATTATTATTATTATTATTATTATTATTATTATTATTATTATTATTATTATTATTATTATTATTATTATTATTATTATTATTATTATTGTTACAATGATTATAATGATAATAATTAATGATAATAATAATGATTATTATTATTATTATTATTATTATTATTATTATTATTATTATTATTATTATTATTATTATTATTATTATTATTATTATTATAATAATTAATTATTATTAATGATAATTATAATAATAATAATTATTATTATTATTATTAGTAGTAGTAGTAGTATGATTATTATTGTTAATTGTAATAATGGTAATTATTATCATTATTATTATCATTATTATTGTTGACAATAATAATAATAATTCTTCTTAGTATTACTGTTACAATGTTCTTTACTATTCCTGCTTCTGCTTCTGCTGCTGCTGCCCCTCCTCCTCCTCCTCCTCCTCCTCCTCCTCCTCCTCCTCCTCCTCCTCCTCCTCCTCCTCCTTTTCCTCCTTTTCCTCCTCCTCTCCCTCCTCTTCTTCCTTCTCCTTCTCTTCCTTGTCCTCTTCCTTCTCCTCCTCCTTCCCTGCTCTCCTCCTCCTCCCCTCCTGTCCTCCTCTCCTCCTCTCCTCATCCCTCCTCCTCTCCTCATCCCTCCTCCTCTCCTCCCCCCTCCTCCTCTCCATCCCTCCTCCTCCTCCTCCTCCTCCTCCTCCTCCTCCTCCTCCTCCTCCTCCTCCTCCTCCTCCTCCTCCTCCTCCTCCTCCTCCTCCTCCTCCTCCTCCCTCCTCCCTCCTCCCTCCTCCTCTTCCTCCTCCTCCTCCTCCTCTTCCTCCTCCTCCTCTTCCTCCTCCTCCTCCTCCTCCTCCTCCTCCTCCTCCTCCCTCCTCCTCCTCTTACTAATACTGCTCTTGCTATTACCACTACTATGAATGGAATAATTATTATATTGCTATTACTATTATTTTAGTAGTACTAGTAGTTATTATTATTGTTATATAGGGACGGTCAACAAAACAAAAACAAAAGGCTTTTTCGCACAACACTGGTGGGCAAAAGATCAATAATGGCCGCTGAATCAGCTGTGAGAGCGATGTCAACTTACTACAAATATCTCAATTTAGTTGCTAAATGTCATGATGAAAAACTTAAGTATTCTAAAGGTACAGAAAGCTTACCAGATCCTCTCTCTCTCTCTCAGATGGCCGGTCTGAAAGCTCGATGTTAGTTTTGGTGATATTTATATCTACCTATTTACACACGCCAGGTAGTTACACAGAAGAGGAGTTGAAAGCCTACAAATCACTCAAAGCTTTCAAGTATTTTTCTTAAGTTTTAAAACAAAAGAGGATAATGGAATTTAGTATTCAACATAAGAAAAAATCAGAATACAGCTATCTGTATTTGCTGGGCCATACTAATTGTTTGGTTGACCGACCTTTATACAAACACCTGGTGTTTACACACTAAAAGAATTAAAGGGCCACAGACCTCTTGAAGGGTACAAGTAAGTACTCTCAATACTGCTTATAATAAGACTGGTTCCTAGTTGTAGGATTAAATTCTCCTGGAACTTGGGAAATTCTTTCTTGCTCGCTCTTTGCCTTTTAGGCCTGGTTTTTCGAAAAGTTTCTCAAAACGAGTTTTTATCAATATTTTTTAGTAATTATAGCCAGACTTTTCTAAAACGTTAAATTTACATTCCAAGCAAAGTTCCGGAAGTTGTTGAGAGGACAGTGTAGTAGTCATTAGATTTACTATCTTCATTGTGTTCCCATTTGATTTCTGACGACCTTTGTGCAGGGAGAGTTGTAAAATCACATTAACTGAAACTTAAAGTGAAAGAAGAAAATAGAAACCAGTCACCCACAACATCTACCACCGCCTAGGCCTATGCCTAACCACGGAGAAATACATGCCCTAGAAAGAGTTGTGACATAACCATTTAAATTTTAGAATATCTTTATAGAAAAGCTATCATACATACCATTAGCACAAACTCTTACATCACTCCCAGGTGCAGGATCAAAGTTCTTGCGATTGATAGCCAAAGCCTCCTTCTCTCGGGGTCTTTCTGAAAACAATTAAAACTTGAAGTTGAACCTTTTTGCTGTCCATTTGCACATCCAATAATAATGCACCTGTTTACCATGTCGAAGTTTCTTAGTAAAGGGTGAAAAAGGATGCGATTCTTATATAAATCGAGAAAAAAAAGGGACAATGTTCGCGTCAGACCAATAAATGATAACGAAGTTCGTGGGATTTTGTTGTTGTTTTTGTCCACTGCCTCCGATTGATCGTGACAACTCTAGTGACGTCATGATGAACGTCCCTATTGTTTTTTATTATTGTTATTATTATTGATATTATCGTCTTTTTTATTATTATTATTATTATTGTTATAGGATTAGTAAAAGTGATGGTAGAGTCTACACATATATTATTACTCTATTGTTATATTATTGTTATGATTGTAGTAGTAGTATTAGCATTTTAATATTATGATTATTATTATTATTACTACTATTAATTATTCATTTATTATCATAGTTGTTGTTACTATCATGGTCATTATTGTTGTTTCTGCTTCTGTTGTTCTTAAAGTAATAGAAAATGGAGAGGGTTTTTTTTTTCTTTCTTTCTTTCTTTTTCTTTCTTTCTTTGTTGATGATGGCTAGTATTGAGAAATACTACTTATGCCAGTTATTTAATTTTTCATCAAAAAGTTCATACCTATTTTCCATGTAGAAACTACAAATAGAGTATGAAAATTAATCTCATAGCACATCAGTGCATCACAGGCTAATAACTGGACATGTATTCAAGTTTCACTCTGTAATTTTATATGGCTTTATTAACTGCAATGAAAATAGCACACTTTAAGGAGTGATCAAAGACCCTTGGCCTTAGCCCACATACAACGGGTGTCCCACATATGAGACACCTGGAAAAGTAAACATTGCTGGGCGTCCTGCCGGTGTGATGCTAATTGGAGCTCATGCTCTGATTTTGTCACCCGTGGCGGCCGGTGTGCAGGAATGTTGCCAGACTCGTCCGAGCGGCCATAAAATATTATTTTCGGCTTATCAATGTACCGTCGCTAGTGGGTTAAGGTTCATGATCCATGTCTGAGACTATTAATATCTTATAGGGTCTTGTGACTCATAGCTTTCCCACGTCCATCCAGTTGCCTCTTGAAATCAAGTTGGAGTACTGTTAAACTCTTTTGTTTGATCAAAGATAGAATATGGATTTGAATTGAGATTTTAGGTTAAAGGAATGGAAGGGGAAATGGTCATAATTTCTTGTAACAGTTCAGATGTGTAAAGATTAGTTTACCAATTTTTAATGCTAATCCTTGTGTTAATAAAAACAGAATTATTGTTATGAAAAGAAATTCATTTAAGAAGAAACAACAAAAGGGCCACATGATTTTACTTCTGTTGGTTAGGGCTTCATTACGTATCTGCAATATCGTGTTTGATTAGACAAATATGGGTTGTTTGAAGAATTTTAATCTGAAACATAATTATTGCCATTTATGATGCCCTTTAAATGTAGTAGAAGGTAACATATAAAGTTCTTGTTGCATGAATCCAAGAAATAAAGATAGTGTATCAAAATTTTTGGGTAATGTGTCACATGCAAACATACCAATGCAGCAGCATGTAATAATGAATAATCATTATAATGAACAGTGTTCAATGCAACACATGTTGAGAAAGGTATCACTTAGAATGAGTATCATGACAGTGTAAGAGAGATAATTGACCAGTTTTGGTTATATCTTGTTAGAAATACATGTATTTCTTATGAGGATATAAGTGAACCTGGTAAAATAAATCTCTTACACTTTAAAGATATTCATTCTTATACATTATCATTATAATTTTGATGGGAAAATGAATGCAATAGTAATCTAAACTGATAATCATATAAAACACAAATGTTACTACATATGTCTTTTAGATATTTTACATAATTTCTCATCACAATTTTCCATGGTTCTCCACATTTCTATACCTGTACTGGATCTAGCAAGAAACATGGTTGTTCTTGTGCATTTATTGAGGGTGTGGCTAATTTTGCCTGACTATGTATCATTGACAGTAGTGTCTCCTCTGAATGTTTGTTCTTTAAGGTTCACAAATAGTAAATATAAGGAATCAATTATTGAGTAGTTAGTCAGACATGGAAAAAGTATAGTAGTTAGGAAAATCTAAGTTTTAAATCTCTTGTGTTTGATTTTCCTTTCCAGGGGCCGCATAGAACTGGGAGATGTGACGCCCCACAACATAAAGCAGCTGAAACTGCTGAACCAGGTGGTGTTCCCAGTGAGTTACAATGACAAGTTTTACAAGGATGTCCTAGAAGCTGGGGAACTGGCAAAGTTAGGTAAGACCACCAAGCTCCTATGTATGTATGGGTGAGTGGGTAGGTGGAGGTCTCTGTATCCATGTCTGCCTGACTGTGTATGTCTCTGCCCTGGGTAATGTGATTTATTCATATATTTGGTATTTTCATATACCATTGCATCACATTTTGCTCTTTATTCATATTTATTAGTTAAATCTCTGTTTTATTAACCTAGTGGTGCCAGGGACTGAAATAGTAATTGTGGATCATTTTGGCACTGTGCTGAGTACAACTGTAGTCATTAAGGCGAAATACCCTCATAATTGACTGTTTTTCAAAGTTATTTTACAAATTTTCAATTGTTCTTGCCTTGTAACATTGTTATAGTATGTTACATGACTTTAAGATCTGATCAAGTGACTCAAACACTCGATGTGTAGAGTAGCCTGATTGGTTATAACAATATATAAAAGAGCCAGGATGATAGTCTACAAAAAGATATTTTTCTGTATCCTGGATGTGGTAGTAAGGAAATCCCGAGCAGTTCACAGGGTTTTTGGATGCAAAGTGACCCAGGCAGAGTTCAAGCTAGAACTTGTCAGAGGGCCCCTACAGCAGGGAGAGAGGCACAATGGGTTAGGAACCTCCAGCCCTTAGCCCACTTCCTTTTCCTTTCCCTGCTGCTGTTGCTCCTCCAGCGGTTCATATGCAAGAGGATACACCATTTTGATAATGGAGGTGTGCACACTGCTGGAGGCAGCACTTGCAAACAGAAGGAGACAGAGATGTCTTGTATTTTTAATATCTCCCAGTGCCCAGCTCCATGATTCAAATAGTTCCATAGGTTTCAGGAAGCTCACTGAATTTTGTAAATAGATATATTTTTTGTTCTCAACCAAAGTAGAGAGAAATAATCATTCACTGTTTTTGTCTTTCCCTGAAACCATGTCACTTATTGTATACATTAAACTGGTACACAAATCTAGTAATATTAGAGTATATACTGTAAGTCAATAATGTCCTTCATAGGATATAAGATATGCCTAAGATAAGCACGTGTGCGCCGCTTATAGTAACCTTAGGATAAAAAATATGATTCTTTAAATTTATGCAAACATTCTAGCATACTACAATGATATGGTGGTTGGTGGTGTGTGCTGCCGCGTGGACATACTGGACGGTCAACGACGACTCTACATCATGACCCTCGGCTGCCTTGCCCCCTACCGCCGCCTGGGCATTGGTACAAAGATGCTGGAACATGTTTTAAATTATGTTGAAAAAGAAGGCAATTTTCACTCCATATTCCTGTAAGTTTTTAATATTTACCTTATTAGATGTATATTGCTCCTGTTATTTATATATAGAGAGATAGAGATTGAGTGAGTAGTGGGAGGCAGTATCGTGATATATATTGAGTGATACTTTGGTATCGGCATCACCTGAGCTTCTCAATAACACTATCGTTTTATTGATATTGCTAGTGTTTTTCTCAAAATGCATACAAATGCTGTAGAATATTCAGTGGATGTTGATGGCACTATTTACAAGTTCTTTTCTTAGTGACATGAGGACTCGCCTCGTGGCAAGTCTGTTTTGGCATGCTTAGGAACAATTTTATATATGTGAGGTAGAACTATCTGTCACCAACAAGATGCAGGATTAAGGTGCTGGATAGGAAGTCCAGATATTGTTTAAAAGTACTAGTCATTAGTTGGCAAATTATGAAATATGTTTCTTTCATTCTGATCCCAAATAGGTTACCTAAGATCTCATTTGAATATTTAGGAAATATATCTATCTGGCACAGAATATCTATCACAGATCTTTTTCTCTTTCTCATTCTATGTCTTACACACACACACACACACACACACACACACACACACACACACACACACACACACACACACACACACACACACACACACACACACACACACACACACACACACACACACACACACACACACACACACACACACACACACACACACACACACACACACACACACACACACTCTCACTCTCACTCTCACTCTCACTCTCACTCTCACTCTCACTCTCACTCTCACTCTCACTCTCACTCTCACTCTCACTCACTCACTCACTCACTCACTCACTCACTCACTCACTCACTCACTCACTCACTCACTCACTCACTCACTCACTCACTCTCTCTCTCTCTTTCTCTCTCTCTCCCCTCTCTCTCTCTCGCTCTCTCACTCTCCCTCTCCCTCTCTCTCTCTCTCTCTCTCTCTCTCTCTCTCCTCTCTCTCTCTCCCTCTCTCCCTCTCTCCCTCTCTCCCTCTCCCTCCCTCTCCCTCCCTCTCCCCCTCTCTCCCTCTCCCTCCCTCTCCCTCCCTCTCCCTCTCCCTCCCTTTTCTAATGCAGTCATTGTTTGAAGTGCATCAGACATCCAAATAAAATATTTATATATCAGTTGTGATACATGTATTGTTAGTGAGTGAATGATTAGAGAGATAGATAAATTAGATTAGATTTATAGATTCTTAATTTTTTTGTATACATAAATGAAATACATAGTTCAGAGAATTTAATTTATTGTTTTTTACAGGCATGTTCAAGTGAATAATGATGGAGCGTTAGATTTCTACAAGAAGTTTGGCTTTGGCGTGGTGGAAACAAAGCAGCATTATTACAAGAGAATTGAGCCTGCAGATGCCCATGTTCTTCAGAAAACCCTTGTCAAATCCTGAATATCAGTTAAGTATAAACATCACTAGAAACTTGATAAGGACTGGTAAATAGAAAAACAAAAGTTTACTGTGAGTGTGAACTCTGTATAGTATTTAAAAAGAAATTATCCAGTGTTTTCAACTGTATTTGCCTCATGCTGAGGTAGACATTTGTATAAAAAACAAACAAGAAAGCCTGATATAATGGCCATTGCAAGCCACAAACTGAATATATAGAAGAATCAGTTGTTTATCAAAGACTCTATATAATGGAAAGACAAGCAACAAAAGCCTTAGTTCACAACTGCAATATGTACTTGGTTATGTGCACTGTTGTTCCCTTGTGATTTGAAAGTGATATGCATTGTGAACAAGTCATTTATATGAAGTCAGTTTTTCAGTAAAAGACGGGCTTTTGAAGGATGTTAAAAAAGTAGTAGCATATTCAGGAATGATATCCCTGTAGAATGAAAGGAAGCTATGATTAGGATTTTTTTATTTTAGATTTGATTTGGATTATGAAATGCCCCATTGATTTGGTATCACCTCGTGGATAGAAAGAAAATGCTTTAGGTATTCGTATATTGTAATACCTCTTAATCATGTAGTCATTGTTGTCCATTTGAAAGGTGATCAGATCTTATCTCATTTGCCCAAAGCCTTGGTTATAGGAGGTTTACTATTCTTTAATCTTTTTACTTAATGAGGCTCAAGTGCTGAATATATGTGGAAACTTGATGCTCATGCAAAACTTTATAATCTTTCTACATTTTAAGTCACATTTATAGCAACACTCTAAAGCTGAATTGTCTTGCATTGCTGACTTGTTGTTTTTATAAGATTGAAATATATGAAATCAGTTAAGAGTATACAACTTTGGTTTTATTGCCCTGTGGGAAGCAGAAGAAAATTGGTTTCACAGTCTTGTATGAATATGAATTTAATCTCAGTCTGAAGAGCAGTACTTTAAACTTTGTAAGTAAAACAATATTTTGCCATTACTTTAACTTCATTTAAATGTTGATCCACCTTTTTTTTCCATTAAACTTTCCAAAGATATAAAAATCAGTCCTGTTTTTCTTTGGAATTTCAATGTTCTCAAAATTTGAATGTTAACTTCTGATATATTTTGAGTGTTATCATGGATATATTAGATACAAATGAGTGCATTACCATATGAAAATTATATGAGACTATTTTGATTTGACAAACTTAATGTCTGATTGTTGATATATAAGTTTTTTTTACAGAAATGTATAAAAGAAAAAGTTCAATTGAATCAGTGGCACAGGATCACAAGTATTCAAATTTTGTAGAGTTGAATAGTGAAAGTTCTAAATGTTTTGTTTGTTACCTTGCAAAAGTGCCAGCAAAGATGTGATTATTGAGGTTGTTGTGTTAAACTCTGTTATTCCCATGATGCTAAGTCTAGTCACTGAATCATGTTAATATAAAATTTAACCTAGTTATTATTTTTTCAAGGTACCATGTATATTTCCACCAAATAGCTATTATGGTATTCATTGGTGGATCTACATAAGGCAGTTACCTTCTGTTGGGCTTGCCCCCAAACTTTTTAGTTCCTGAAACTGTAATTATATAACACAACTCACCACTATGTCTAGTAGTTGCTCATTAAAATAAGCAATAGATTAACAGAATTACATTTCTGATTTACATCTGCCATTGTCACCTAGTGACAATGGCAGTTTAAAGTTTATAATTCTTTTTCTTCAGTGTCTCCCAGCTGAAACCTCTTGACTCTCTCTCCCCCATATAAAGTTTTGTAGGCCCACCAATAGACCTCTTTTGGAAGAGACTAGACTTGGAATGTGAATGTTGGGTAAGACTGAATGATATTTATGACTTGTAATACATGCCTGTAGATAAACAGCATGATCTGATGTTCCAACAGATATTTCAACAGCTAATGTTGATACACTTGTCTTTGGACATCGCCATGCAGTTTTGTCATCATCTTATATACCATTAACCCACTAACGCCAGTATATTTTGAAGTTGAAAATAAAAGTTTCTGGGCGGCTACAAAATAGGGGTGCGTTGCTGGCCTGGACTCTGCCCACGCTCCGGCCACAGCCTGCTGCTGAGTCAGAGCACGAGCCCCAATACAGCATTACACTGGTGGGATGCCCGGCAATTTTTTTTTTTTTTTTTTTTTTTTTTTTCCCCCCCCCCGAGTGTCTCATATGTGGGACACACGTGAGTTAAAAAGCAGCCGTCATTATAGTACACAGTATGATTCATCTATGCATATAGGATATCTTTTTTATTTAGAATAGTCCTAGAAATGGCAGACATCATGAGAGATCTGAGCTACTTGAGTTCTGAGTATATTCTTGTTTTGTTCTTTGTGTATCAACAACATGGTCCTTTTTAAGATTTGAACGTAATTAAACAAAATCAGGACAAATTTTTGAGTTACCAGACTAAGCTAGCCCATAGAAATATATCACTTTCTCTTTTGCTTATCCCAGAGTTTGATTTGTAAGCCTTCTTAACAGTTGCCTTGATTCAGTATCTCCTTACTGGTTTGCATGATTTCAGAACTAGTTGATTAGTAGAAATTTACAGATCTCTTGCTACCCAGCCATTGAACAATTATTTTTTTTACTTGTTTTCTATATGTATGAATACCTATGTATGAAAACCCATCAGTAGACCATACATGGGTATGGTCTGCTGGTGGACGGCACACCATCAGCTTCAGTGTAAATGTCTGTCCATGAACTTTCGCAAATAGTCTCATTTGCATTATGGTGAGAATCATATCCAGGTTGGTTTCTGTGGATCCAATCTATATTTAATTCTCTTTCAGTCTTTTTCCATCTCTCTTAGTTCTTGTAGGATAAAGCTTTTCCTGACTACTTTCTTATTGGGCTTGGCTTCTGAGGTTTGACTGCTGTTTGCTGTGATTGGGATAGTTGTTGCTAAAGGAATGGGTGATCTGGCTATTGTAATTTGTAGTTGTTCCTTAATATCAGTTAGAAGAGGCTTGGGTTTCTTAGGACCATTTGTTATTTTGTTTACTTCTCATTGATCAATTTTGAATGTGTCAGGTAGGCTTTCATCATCTGATGGTAAAAAAAAAGTTCTCCAGGTCTTTTCAGCAGGGATGGGTCTTCCAAATACAACCAGGGAGTATATTCTACAAATTTATCTGCACATACCTTCCATTATTTTATATAGAAACAAATCTAAAACATTCCTATGGAACCTCTGATTGACAACTAACTAGATGAATATGCAGTTTATTAGAAAAAAACAGGGTATGATCGACTTGGCCTGTGTTCACTAAGGAGGCAAAAAGTAATGGAAATAAAATAAATGCAAATGCACTCACAAAAAATGGGAACCTCAACATTAGATTTGCTGAGATTTGTTCATGAATGCCATTTGGTGATACAGATTCACTGGAACTAGTAGTCATCTTTAATTTTCATTTTGATTTTGTTCTGAAGTAGCATAAACAGATTATTGTCACTGTGGAAGGAGTATAAGGACACTTGTGTTTTTGTTTGTTTTGTGTAAACAATGTGAAGTATCATCTCTCAACAGTGCTACTTGTTATGGTTAATGGTTAATACATTTAAGTATACTAAGCTTCAATGGTCATATAGCACTATGGTAACATATTGCGGCAAAAAGGGTAAAAATGAGTCAAGAGGTGCCAGATGGCAAAGTTTGTAGAGCACTATAGGATAGTATGGTAGTGAAAAAGGTAGAGGGTAGCAAATGGAGTAATGTGGGGATTATGCAAAAGGGGAAGGAAGTTAAAGGCAAAGTTAGTTCAAATGGAGAGTATCTATGGAACAGAAAAGAAAAGGAACAGTGCTAAAGAACCATTATGAAGCAATCAATGTGTCATACGGGTAGAAACGGGTGTCAAAGAAGTAGGAGGAAAGAAATTTAGAGAAAGACAAGGAAACAGGAAAAGTATCTGGAAGAACATCAGGAGGGGAAGGATCCAGAAAAGGACACTGTTGTGACAAGGAAGCCACATGTGCATTCAGGAGGGAGCAGAAGTGATAAGTGGAAAGAAGGGAGGATGGTGCAGATAGAGAAGGGGAGGATTGGGTGTAATGTGAGAAAGTGGGAGGAAGATAGGGGGAACATAAGGAGAATGAGGATGAACGTCAACAGTTAATTTGAATGTAAAGGGAATGGGAGAAGAGAGAATGGAGGGTGGAGGAGAGAGAGGAACATTCTCTTTGGTCATATCTTGGAAAAATTTGAATGTCTTCAAGAGTTTCTATGGCAGAGTAAAGTGCAGAGGTCTGAGAAAGGAAGGTTGCCTTATGAGAAAGAAGAGAACATAGACATCCAAGAAGCAGAGGAGGAGATGGATGTAGCATAGAATGTGGTAGAAAATGGCGTGGAATGTTTTGATTGCTTGGTGTAACAGGCAAAGTGTGGAGTTACTAGTAGTGGTAGGCACCAGGGAAGTGGTAGAGATTTGAGCATCTGGGTTTTCAATGGCAAAGGAAATTGAATGGAAGAAAGAAAAGGTAGAGGTAGGATGATAAGGTGTAGGGGGAGGAGATAATGGAGATGCTGAGACATTGTGAATAGAAGGGAGAGGAGCAGAGCTAAGGACATTGTTAGAATAGGTAGCAAGAGAAAAGCTCATCAGCATGCTTCCTGTCAGGCCTACTGTAAAGTGAAACCAAGTTTGAATATCAGAACTGCAGGATAACTCCTATAAAATGTATTATGGAAGCCAACACAATTGGCACATGTGCATAATTATGCAAAAGAAACAAGTAACAAAGGAAATTCATTTACTATTTGAAGGGTTAAAATGAACATTTGAAAAGTGTGATTGTCAAGTTATAATCAACAATCACAAGTCTTGCACTTCATTATTTGGTGATGTATTTTGTGTGTCTGATTATACATATCTTGGTACTCTATAAGAATTTACCTGATCTGGTTAATCAATCGAAAATTAATCTTTAAACAATTCACTTTAATAATTATATGATAACATAAAAAAAAAATTGTAAAAATATGGAGCAATAACACTCACACCAGATAAACTGATAAAATATACTGTACGGTCTAATAACATTTGTGCAAAATTCAAACACTTTGCATTGAACATACTGTTAAAAGAGATATTATACTGCTTGAATATACATATAATCCCAAGTATGGAATGCTGTCTTTAAACTGTATCACATTTACTGAAGCTAAAAATAATATAGCTCTTACATGAAATTAGCTCTCACAGGCTGGTCTATTGTGAAATGCACAGCAATATTTCTAATCTTGTATTCTACCATTCAAACACATGCTCCAGCAATGATAATACTGTATATATCTACTTCTTTATACATAGCACAACATCCTAGCATTTCAGCTGCTTCTGGGTGTATATGTCATATCAAGTTGCCTACACAAAACCCTGATTTATATATTTTCTCAATGGACTAACTTAAACAGTTTAAGACAGTGCATATTGTCAGTCATAACAAGAAATCAATTTACTACATCAAAATAATCACAGTTTTGTGAAAAACAGGAGAGAATATTATTTATAAATATTAATAAATATGAAAATATATATTTTTAAAAACCTTTGCTTGTCTTACTTAAAATGTATATTTTCAACTTAATAAGCCATAATTTTAAAAAGATTGAGGCCAATACATTTATTTTCTTCACTTTTGGTTTACACACATTCTTATCTTATCATTCTATGTGGTCCTCATATGGTAAATGCCCAAGTGTTAACAATCACAAAGTGCACAGTACATAACACAATTCACTTTAAATTGAAGAAAATACTCCCGAGGTATCATTAGCCATATAACATTTCCATGTAACCAAAATGATATATGATGCAGATATGCATCAAAACAAAGATATGCATTTTCTGTGTGACTAAACAAGATGTTAATTTAAATAAATATTACAGGACTAATGATTCTCATTACCTAAACCCCCCATTCATTCATGCCTTGCTCAGACTCTGATAATATGTGCTAAGAATCTTCCATGCTGATGGAGCCATGAAACCATCGGGAGGATTTTCTCCAGTACGAGCTAATGTGCGCATCTTTGTGCCAGAGATGAACTCAAATTCCTCTTTGCGAGCTGGGTCAAAGAAGGCCATCCTGCTGGCCATCTTGTCATAAGCTGCTACTCGGAAAGGAATGATCTCCAGCTGTGTTAGTCCAGGGGCCATGGTGAGGACCTTGCGACCATGGGTGGCTTCGTAGATATCTTTTTTAGTTTCAGGGTGAGGCATGCCAGCAGGATCACGACCTACAATATAGAAGTTAGCACCTGTTGACATACGAGCCTTGGCGTGCCACTGCACTTCAGTTGGTCCGGCATACATCATGGGCGAAGGGAAGATGGCCAAGACAGTAGATGCTGGATCCAACACTCCCTCATTTAGTACTGTTGCAGAAGAAAATAGAAAATGTTAATTACAACACTTGCAATTGCTTATGAAGTTTTATTATTATCTCGTGACATCCTACATGCAAACCTTATTGTGACTAACTGAAATTTCAAGTTATCCTGCAGTAATCCCTCTCTTCAAGAAAAAAATAAAAAATAAAAAATAAAAATAAAATAATAATAATAATAATAATAATAATAATTACATATACACACAATATATGACTTAAACTTACCAGCATGATGCTGCTCCATGCGTGTTTTCAGGGGCACATCATCGTCTTTGGTCCAGCCTCCAAGAGGGTGAAGGAGCAGCACAGGGTTGTGGTAACCACGCTCTAAAAGCTGACGGCGTGTATCCTGAAAGTCAAATAAAAAAAAAAATAATAATATCAGGAGACTTAGCTATATGTATGATTTGGCAAAGTGTAATATTGTGTATCTAAAAATATTTCACTGGCCTTCAAGATTTCACAGCAAGTCATAAATATTGCTCCACATATGTCATGGCATACACAGTTTTCAGAATTCTTGCCACAAGTAAAATACAAAGATGCATTCACAAACCTGCATCAAGAGGGCATGTCCATTGTGTACAGGGTTCCGCAGCTGGAAGGCAAACACAGCATCTGCACCCATCTGCCGGAACTTAGCCCTTAGTTCCATGGGCGTCAGACGGTATTCATCCAAACCATCATTCCACCTAACAAGAAAAAGTGGTTGGATATATAGAATCACTACTATAGTGATAGGAAAACAACAACACACAGATAAGGGTATATGCATTACGAACAACAACAATGAAAACAATCTTTTCCATTTTTATGATTTAATTTTTCTTTTCTTTTCTTTTCCTTTCTTTTCTTTACTTTACCCAATTGGCACCAGGTGCATTTACTATCAGCTGTAAGTTTGTTTTGTAAATTCTGTCTATGAATGGATGGCTGCACAAGCTATTAGTTTTTAAAAAGTCAATTATTAAGCCTATCTGAACTCACCTGATTACCTTCATTCCTTGAATTTTTGGAAGTCTTTTTTTCCTAATACTGATATAATCAGTGGTCTTTTTATCATTGTTGACATTATGATTATTAACAATACTAACATTAACTAAAATTTAAATGCATCTCCCAATATTCATGGAAAGGGGTAAAGAGATGAAATCAGATTGGCCTTGTATTTGATTCCTTGGATATATAACATTCCTGGAGCCCTAAATGTGTAAACAAAATAAATAAACTAAAATCACTTTGGACTAAGTCTGTGCATCAACAGGTTAATTTTGATACATTGCAAATTCCTTAAATACTTACTTGATCCTTTCTAAGACCTCAATATCCCCTCCGCAAAGCCAGTCTCCAGACTCAAGGATCATCTTAATATAGGGGTGGTCCTTGCAAGTTGTTCCTGAAGGAAAATACAGCATAATTTACTCTCAGTAAAGAATTACACACATAATAGTAACTTACAAATAAATAAAGAAAAATCCATAACTATTCAACTCTAAAAGTTTCAGATATTCCATAATATCAATTAACTAGAATGCTTTTGGAACTTCCTGCTTGATATATTTTTTTTTCTGTTAAAGCAATATTTTATCTCTATCAAGTTTTGGTTCCCCTCAAAAAAATCACACTACAGAATTACACAAATAAACTGATTGCAATTTACTTTTTCCAAGCTGATACATTCATAATTAGTTTCTTTCAGACAATTTGCACCTTCTTCTACTTACCAAATTGGCGGGCACACCTCTCCTCCTTGCGATGTTCATAGAATTCAGGCTTTCTTATAATAGCAACAGCCCGTCCATCATATCGCAGAGTGAAAGCTGAGCACCCATCTAACTGCTCCTTGTCACTTGTGTGAATAGGCAGCACAATAGGAATGGACTGATTTGTAATTCCATAATCTAGCAAACAACCAAAATGTTGGCACTGGAAAAAAGTGAAAAATATGTCATTCATTTGTAAGAGTACATTTTTTAAGCATCATCAAACAAAGATTAGTATGAATCAAACATCAGATAATATGGAAATGTCATTACCAGGGTAATATATCAAGTACACTGTGAGTCAAAAGGGAAAAAAAAGGAAAACAATAGAAATGGGAAACAAAAGATTTTTTTTTTTTTTTTTACTAAGACCCCTAAATTAATCTATAAGCTAATCTGTGGCAGAAATGATAACCATTAAGCATTTTGTTTAAGGACAACAAATTGAAATATATCATTCTTCAAATCATGAAACCAACAGAACTCTCTAGGAAGCAACTCCTACCTGCAAAAATTCCTTCTCTCTCATAAATCCATCTAGGGGAGAAGCCCATCCCTCAGAGAGGACCTGCACCCACTGTAAGTCTAGTTTGGTTATGTTAACTGAAGGAAGAGACTCGGCTTCAGCCCTTGCTGCTGTCAGTTTGTTCTCTGGGACAAAGAGTTCCTTCAGGTTATCTCTTACTGCCTCAGGAATAATACTCTGAAAAAACAGAAAAATA
>NC_091558.1:13173941-13176441 GCF_042767895.1 Penaeus vannamei | reverse complement strand
ATGCAATAATATCATGAATCATTGTCATTGCCAACAACACACAAAAAATTCTAAACATCAAGTCATCAGGGAGAAGAAGAAGATGGAAGAGGAGGAAGAGGAGGAAGAGCAGGAGGAAGAGGAGGAAGAGAAGGAGGAGGAGGAGGAGGAGGAGGAGGAGGAGGAGGAGGAGGAGAAGAAGAAGAAGAAGAAGAAGAGGAAGAAGAAGAAGGAGGAGGAGGAAGAGAAGGGTAAGGAAGAAGAGGCGTGAGAGAAAGGATAATGGAAATCGTAAAACCATTAACCATAACGGTAAATATAATAAAGACAAATAAACAAAAAACAAGAAAATCAACAAAACACAACAAACAAAAATCAAACAACCCGAAACATCTACAAATAATAATAATAAATGACAAAAATCAAACAACCTGAAACACCTAAAAATAATAATATTAATAATAAATAAATAAATAAATAAAATAAACGAAAAGACGAGATAAGGTCGGCGTAAGAGGAGGAGGAGGAGATCCTACAGTTACGTGAAAGGGTTGGGGACGCAGACGCCAGCGGAAGGAGGAACCAGCTGGGTCACTGACCCTCCCGTCCTGCTTTTGGCCTCCCCGGTGGCATTCATTTACCCCTTTCTTCTTCATCTGCTTCTTCTTTTTCTTGTTTTACTACCAATTCTAGTTATCATTATTGTTTTTTTCTGCTTCATTTGCTAATGTTTCTTTTTCTTTTTCTTCTTTTACTACTTGTTTTACTACTAATTCTAGTTATCATTATAATGTTTTTTATTTATTTTTTTTTCTGCTTCATTTAATCGTTTCTTTTTTTCTTCTATTTCTTCTACTACTACTAGTTCTATTCATTACCATTTTTCTCTCTTCTTTTTCTTATTCTTTCTTCCTTTTTCTTTTTTCTGTCTTTTCTTCTTCCGCCTACTGGTTCCGCCTTTCGTTTCTTACTTGTTTGTTTCCTTATCTTTTACTTTTTGTCGCTCTCTCTCTCCTCGTGTGTCAGGTTAGCTGCCCGTTAAAATCTTGCCGTCATCCTTTATTTCTCTATTCTGCGCTTTACGCCATCTCCCTTTTGCTTACCCCTTTCCTCCCTTTACCTCCCTCTCCTTCCTCCATCTTTTCCCTTCTCCTCTTACTTCTTCTTCTTCTTCTGTAATTCACAATCTTACCTATTCTCCCTCCTCCCTTCCAGCTTCCTTCTTTCCCCTTCCCTTCCTTCCCTTCCCTCCCCTCCCCTTCCCCTTCCCTTCTCCTTCCCCCTTCCCCTCCCTCCCTACGACCCTCACCTACATTTTCCTACGTGATAATATCCCCCAACGCACTGTCTTCCCCCCGGCCCCTGACGCAGGTCGCGGGACTGGTTCGGGAAGTACCGGTTGCCTAAACCAGAAGAAGAAGAAAAAAAGAGGTTTACGGTGAATAACGCAAGAAAAAGACATCTTTACGCAAAAGCCACAAGATAAAAAAAAATACCTCCCTTAAGGAATAAAAAAACACATTGGATAATAAAATCAGAGAAAAGTTTTCAAAAATCCCTCATATACATCTCTATCGTTCATTCGCCATACATCTCCTTCTCTCTCTGTCGTTCAACTCGCACCCTCGACCCTGAGACAAACGGCGATTCCGGCAAGAATAACTTCCCCCGCCGAGGCCAGACCGGAATGCAGACGCCTCTCGTTCCCGCGACGTAACTGTAAACGGCTAACCTCGGTCACCGGCCACGCGGAGCCCCAGCCTCAACCCGCCCCCCTCCTCCTCCTCCTCCTTCTCTTCCCCCTCCTCCTCTTCTTCTTCCCTCTCCCGTTCTTTTCCGTCTTGTGGGTGGGGCAGACAGACAGACAGAGAGAGAGAGAGAGAGAGAGAGAGAGAGAGAGAGAGAGAGAGAGAGAGAGAGAGAGAGAGAGAGAGAGAGAGAGAGAGAGAGAGAGAGAGAGAGGGAGAGAGAGAGAGGAAGAGAGGGAGAGAGGGAGAGAGGGAGAGAGGGAGAGGGGGAGGCTGACAGACACAGATAGACAGATTGACAGAGTAGGAGAGAGAGAGGTAGAGAGGGCGAAAAGGAGAAAGGGAGTGAGAAAGAGAATGTATAAGGGAGAGGGAGAAGACGTGAGGTATAGAGGGCGATAGGGAGAGAGGGGGGCGGTGAGAAAACCAAGAAAACAGATAATCCTTCATTTGAAAGATTGAAAATGTTCCTTTTCGTCCCACTCAGCTGGCTCCATACGTAGGTAGCCCAAGAGGATCGAACCTCGGACAGTAAAAATCATCGTTGCAAGCAAAGGCTGGGCAACCAGGGAGCAAGTCGAAAACAAAATTAAAAAGATAAATAGAGATATATACATAAATACATGCACAGACACACACATAGACAGAGATACATATATAAGAAACGAGAGAGAAACACAATGACATCTTAGCTTATGTATAGCAATCCCTCGCGTTCCCTTTTCTAAGCCGTTTTAGCCTCTGGTATTCCATGATGAATCGACTGGCAAGCC
>NC_091558.1:13156441-13158941 GCF_042767895.1 Penaeus vannamei | reverse complement strand
TGAAACAAAAAGAAAAAGAAGAAGAAAAAACTACACAGACGATATTTCATTCCCTCGAAAATCAAATCCGATCAAAATAGCAGATTAACAAACAAATAACTGCCCTAAATCATCAGCATTCCCTTGACATCACCCAGAAGAACCCGACGCAGGCACTCCCCCCCCCCCCTCGTCAAACAGCGCGATCCGAGTCAAAGAGAGTCACCGAGAGACACCTAAAGCGTTTTAAGCAGGGGAGCGCTTGAGCAAGAATTCTTGCCGATAGGCCAAGCGCTGTACTGTTCCCTGCTTAAATCGCTTTCCAAGGCAGGCAGGCCCCGTTCAGTGATGCCAGACATGTGGAAGTGTCTTTCTATAAAGTACAAATCATAACAGTCATTGGAGAACATCGAGTCACCGAGCGTCATCGAGAGGGTCAGCCGCAGGACCGCGCGAGGCCAAGGTCTCGGCACCAACGGTCGGTTTCCTTTATCTCACTCCGCGATGGCGCCCTGACTCCGATAACCGCATATCTCGTGACCTCGGACGCACGCGCAAACACGATGACCCGCTCCTTACGAGGACCGAGTGACGCAACACATTACCTGCAGTTGCGACTCACCTGTGCGTAGGGGGGGAGGGGTTACTAGCTTCTATTTTTCTTTTTTTCTTTACCGTTTAATGCTTCTCCATCTTTTTTCTTCTTCTTCGTTTTGTGCTTCTAGTTCTCCTCTTTTTCTATTTTTTTCTTTCTTCGTTTCTTCTCCTCCTTTTTTCTTCGCTTCCAGCTTCTGTTTCTCCTCCTCCTTTCCCCACCTCTGTTTTCCTTCTTCTAGTTTTCCTGTCGACGTAATCACCATTTCTTCTCGTCTTTCCTTCTTCTTGTGTTCCTCTTTCTCCTCTTTACGCTCACTTCCCTCTTCCCTCTTCTTCTTTCTCCGGCCTCTTATCTCCTCCTCTCGCATAATTCTTCTCCCTCCTGTGCCCGTTCTTCTCCCGCGTGTGTGCATGCGTGCGTTACAAAGTGCATACTATCCTTTCCTCTCATTACCTTCCCCCTTCTTTCCCTTCTCTTCCTCCTTCTTCTTTCCCTTCTCTTTCTCCTCCTTTTCCTCCACTCCCACTCTTCCTCTCCATCAGTCCCGTCCACGGCGACCACGTCAGCAAGGTCACCGCGGCCGCCCTCCACGAAGCACGACCATGACGACTTTCTCGCAGCCACAAGGGACTCAACCTTGCTTAGGAAGGCACCTGCTCGTCATAACCACAGGCCCTTTCGTCAGCTAACATATTCGCATGAACAAGTCGTTCAACATGCATGCATACATACGTACATATATACATAAATACATACATATATACATACATACATATACATACATAAATATATACATACATACATACATACATACATACATACATACATACATACATACGGACATATACATAAACATATATATATATATATATATATATATATATATATATACATAAACATATATATATATACATGCGAACATACATACATAAACATACACAAACACAACCATTAATTCACACGCATACACATATACATGCACATACCTGCGTGCGTGCGTATGTGTGCTTCAGTATAACGAAAGCATAATACAACTCACCCGCGCATACACACAAAGGGGGCTGGGGATGCAAATGAGAAAACACAAACATAAAGGGAGTGAAAGGGAGTGTAAATTACCCCTAAGACGATTACCCCGAAGCGCAAAGATTTGACCAACTTCTCAAATACACACACGTACGCACGCACGCACGCACGCACGCACCCACAAGGCTTTTAACCCCATCCCGTCGCTAAGAGAGGGAACTTTAAACCGAAATTCTAGCTAGTAACAATGCACCCATCACTCCCGCTTTTTTATAATGCTCTTTCAACGCCCTTCGTAAATCCCCCCCCCCCCCGTCACTGACTCATCACAAACCGCGTGTTTCTCTCTCTCTCTCTCTCTCGCCCTTTCCTTCCCGCCCCCTCTTGGAAATTAAGAAGAAACGAGAAGAAAAAACGCACACGAGATACACACGTGCACAGGAACAAGTAGTTTTTTTCTTCCTCCATGTCTTTCCTTTTACACCGAGGATATTCACCAATGATAATAAGGGCGAATATCAGGTCTCACGTCAGCAAACCGACGTTGCATAATCCCGGCTTTTACCGCTTCGTAAACAATTTAAAAAAAGCTGGTTACAGACGCGACACACAATTAAAATACAACACTGGACCGAAGTCTGCAAAAGTACTTCAGCAAAGTCTCCCATAATGCGATGGCTTCTGCGCGCGATGCCAACCATAAAGAACTGATATAACAATAAACAAACCGCCCAAGCCATGATACCTCAAACAACAACATCAATAACCAGCAATAGGAAAAGAGTGCGTACGATGTAATACACAAGACTGTATATTTATACTGCTGACCCCGATCCACGTCAGCATTTCTTGCAGCGAAAGGAAATATCGCAACCCGCCGCCCGTCCCAGCGTCTCA
>NC_091558.1:13136441-13141441 GCF_042767895.1 Penaeus vannamei | reverse complement strand
ACTATTTTCCTTGTACTATATGCATATCTCTATGGAAGTACTGGTATGCTAACATCAGCATGCTGGGGTCAAATATGAGACTGAAGATAACTAGCCATCCATCCTCAGGAGTCTTTGAATAAAGTAGAGATTAAGCTTAAAAATCACCAAAGTAGAATATACTGGGCCTCTAAAAGACGTAACCCCACTTTAACATCATAAACACAAATATCAAAAGTGCCATACACTGAAATCAATACCAAAAGTTTCGAACTCCACGTTATGCGACCAATATTAAATATCAGTACCACAAGATACCTCAAGAGGCCAATGCCCAGGTTCATGAACTTAGGTGGGCGTGGTATATTGACAGTATCGAGTTTGTTTGTTTATACATGCTCACGGTTAAATCAAAATCTAGAAGGAGTCAATACTTACTGTTTTCTGTTTCTTGCAGTCGATTGTTGACATAGTATCTTTTGAAATAACTGATGATCTTTCCCTGTACTGCAGCTTATTATTCGCCACGTCGTTAATGGACGGTTGAAATTTTATTTTGTGGTAGTATCCAATACCATCGATGTCAAAATCTAGGCATTTGAAGTGTTTGAATCTTCAAAATAAAAGGTTCAGACTCTGCTGGCGGTATTTCTTTTCGTATCTATGCATGTAAACAAACCTTTCATTCAGTAGAAATGCAGCTAGAAATTGGTGAGTATTTACATACATTATAGTGGATATATTATGACCTTAACCATCCAAGTTGTTTTAACTGGCTCCTACGAGGAAGATTATAAAATTTTACTTTTATTTTAGGTAGAAAACAAGACACTTGCGTTCTAACTAAACAAATGAATGTCGTTTTTATAAGGATCAATGGCGTTCTACAACATTTCCGTGAATGATAAACGTACTGATAATACAGAAAGGAAGAAAAGATAGTTGGAAGCATTATGAAAATAACACTACTAATACTTCATGTCTTTATCCTATGATAGATTACAAGTTGTTAACATTACAAAAAATGGATTCACACTATGCGAACGCTCCCCATTTGTAAACATTAGGTAACTCATGTTATCTCGGCCACAGTGTTACATATCCCCCTCGAAATGTTCAGAGTTTGCCGAATAGCTGGAGTTTTGTGCAGAGACCTAAAGACAAATAAGATATGTGATTTCCTATGCCGTGTCCAGTATGTAGGGAACAGAGTGAGTGTAAATAACGCCAATGTATTATACAGGACTCTGACCTACCGTCATTGTAATAATACCCCGAACCACCTCAGGATACTCTCCCGAAGTGGGAGTCAGCCTTTAACATTGTCACCTCCTAAAGTATTGTTCACCCAAGCATACTTGACGAGGGGGATCCATCAGAGTCAAAAAGTCTTCAATAATGGCTTTAGCAGTAAGCCCATGAGTCAAGGTACAAAATCGACGTTATACTACATTGCCGCTGTGGGTGTTTTAGCACTTGGTCTGAGTTACGCTGCAGTTCCACTCTACCGAATATTTTGTCAGGTTAGTGATCAGGGTCTTAAATGGATCCCAAGCATATTGTATTTATGACTGACTAGATGTTGATTACATAATCACTTCAGCTTCATATCTTCATATAGATTACACAGAATTCTCATTTTTTAAAATAATATTTTGGTTTTCAGGAGTTTCTGTCTGATTGAAGAGTTCATGATTAATAGTGTGATGAATTTTCAGGGAAAGTCTCTACAGATAGACCAGACTGTAGAGTATTTTTGTTGCACGGGAATATTAAATTTTTTATGTGTGGAAAATATCATTTTTTTTGCATTGCGCAGACAGATAGTTTTTTTGCATTGCGCGGACAGATAGTGAAACAAGTTCACGGAAAGGTCAAAAGAATTTTATGTGTGGAAGATGATTTAGAAAAGAACTAAGCATGCACGAACAGTTGCCCGAGACCTATAGAATTTGACTAAATAATTTTTGCATGGGGAACACGTTCCCTGTGCAAACTGTACAGTCTAGCAGATAGATATGAATTTTTATATTTATTTAGTTTTACACATACTATAATTGATGACATTAGTGCTTAGCTTAAAGTTATGACTGATGGTGTGAAGAGCAGTTGGCTGCTTTTAAGTGAAAGGGTTTCAAGTGTAGGCCTATAATTGGTTTGTTGTTTGATGAACGTAATGTTTAATTCCTATTTTCCTCTATTTAGAATCAGGAGTGAGGAATAGAGGTAAACAAGTCAAAGTTTTTAGTGTTATTTGATAAAGGATTCTTGATTAGAAAGTTTACAAAATTGTACAGATGATGACAAATATCTTTCTTAAAAATGTGCTGAACAATAATGAATAATAATAATGATGATAGTAAAAACAACAATAGCAATAATGATGATAATAATAACAATGTTGAGAATAATTTTAATAAAATAATAATAATAATAATAATAATAATAATAATAATAATAATAATAATAATGTTGATGATCGATAAAAATGATTATATTAATGATAATAATCATATGTATTTAACATTCACTTGAGTGACACTGTGTCACCAGTATTGACATACTGAAGAAAGAGTTGTTGCAGAAATCAGCCAGCCTGCAATGTATGTATGCTGTTTATTTGACAGATAAGGGTGATATCTGCTTCATGGAAGGTAGAGTATCATAAAAAGTGAAGTCAGTCATGGAAAATGTTATCAGTGACAGTTTCCTCTTTCAGGAACTCTTAGCAGACCTTCATGGGTTTGATTGATCTTAACAGAGGTGTTAATACAGTAATAAAAAGAAATCCATTTTACAGGCATACAGCTATGGAGGGACCACCCAGCAAGGTCATGATGCTGAAAAGGTTGAATCCATGCAGAAAAGAGAGGATCGTATTCTTAGAATTCGCTTTAATGCAGACACAGCAGCTTCTATGACATGGAATTTTAAACCACAGCAGAGCGAAATAAAGGTATTTAACTTAATGTAAATTATTTTACTTATACTGAAAACTGTTGAAAAAGTAACAATGAAAAAGAGACCTCAGAGTTGATATAACTATTTTGCTATATATACCTACTTTTCCTTTCTGAAAACAGGTTGCTCCAGGGGAGACAGCTTTAGCTTTCTACACTGCAAGAAATCCTACAGATCGTCCAGTTATTGGTGTCTCCACTTACAATGTTATTCCATTTGATGCTGGTCTTTACTTTAATAAAATACAATGCTTCTGCTTTGAAGAGCAGTTACTCAACCCCCATGAAGAGGTTAGTGAACGTAAACTTACAGTTACCTTTGATAAGGGTGCATGAATCATGAATCTCATAGTTCATAGCTTTATGTGTTTATTTGTCAAGAGGAATCTACAAATCTAACTAGAATTGTTCAGCAAAACTTTCTTCAGTTTTGAATATTATAGAGTTATAAATAAAGTAAAGTGCTATTCAATATATTGTCACTGATGTTATTGTTAAAGACTGTAATCTTATGTTTTTCTTTTTCATTTTGATACTAGCGAGACTCATTAGTGATGATACTTTATGAAAAGTATATTTGCTATGTAAAATAGTTATTTAGAATAGACTGCAGCAGCATTAGGACAGTCAGTTATTTTCATGTATATTATCAAGCTCTACCTTGAGTAATTTTTCATATGGAAGTGAAAATGATAAATTTTTGTACATAAATGGCAGTAAATGAAGAAAATTGTTGATGCATTGCAGTTTCACAGATATTATTACAGATTCCTTTTTGCAAAGGATTTTGTTGTTAATTTTAACATCAAAGCGTTGCCAGTTCTTTTTGTTCCCTTGTTACATTTGTCACTGTGATACCCTTTCTATAAGTTCTGAAAATCCAGTTAAAAAAATTCTCAAAAGTAAAAAAGAAAAGAAAAAAAATATTGCACTTCTTGAATCCAGTAGCCTTTTAGATTAAATCATGAAATTATTAGTTTACAATAGGGAGAATAACTTGACTTTTACTTATTACCAGATACTAGTTCATAACTTGTTGCAAAGAGAAATGTCATATATAGAATTTTTTACCTCTTATGCACTGGCCAGTGTACGATTCATACCAAATGCCACCCTCAAGTATTTCTCACTGCAGGGTCTACTAGGCTCTGTTGTCCTTAGCAAAAAATAGGGCATGTAAACCTGATAATATTCACACAAATTTATTTTAAAATATGCCTAACAACAGTGATTAGTGTAATCCTTCTAGTTATTGATCTGCTGCCTTGTTATCTACTATTACTAGCCATTGAGATATTTAATGTCTGGTTTCACTAGCTTTAGCTAACTGGAACCAGACAACTTGTTGGGGATTATCATGCTTTTGGCCAGGCCTGGTAATATTTTTTGAGAGGCGATGGGAATCTATATTGCAAAATCTGCAAACTATGTTTATGAAATTGTAATATCACTAAAAATGTAATTTTACTGTCATTTAATTTCTTCAATCATTTTTTAAAACCCCTTCTGACTCTGTTCATTCTGAAGTCAAGAACTACTGTAATATTTTTCTCATTTCTTAGCTTGTTCTCAAACTCATATGGCTTTAGCCACCATTTCCATTTCATAATTGCATCCTTTCACCATTCCAGGGGGATAATCCATCTATTTATGGAATACTCCTCCCACATATGGTTTTTAAGCTGGATCACTCTTCAGCATGGTCAATCTAATGCTTATTGTATTATGAGTAATCTAGCTATCACTTACAGACCTAACTCTCCAGTTCTCTGTGAGAAAGTGGCCCCTCCCTCACTCTTTATGTCAGTATTTCTTCAGTTCTTGTTTAAACAAACTTGTAGGTTGTGTACCTAGCCCTTTTTATCAGCCATTTGTCTTTCTTGCATAATCTTTCCTCCTTCATTGAGTATGTCTATTTTTCAAAGGAAAATGTTTTGGATTTGGCAAAAACATGTATTCCAAATGCAGAATACTTACAAGTTTATTGAGTGTAAATGTATACTTTTGCTTTTCAGGTACACATGCCTGTGTTCTTCTACATAGACCCAGAGTTTGCAGATG
>NC_091558.1:13121441-13128941 GCF_042767895.1 Penaeus vannamei | reverse complement strand
GATGTGAATCTATTGGGAATAGTTATCAGTGACGATTTAAAGTGGTTCGCCAACACCAAGAAACTGATTTCAAAATGTGGAAGAAAGTTCTTTATGCTAACCAAATTAAAATCTTTCGGTGCATCCCAAGAAGACCTCCTCCGCATATGGACGACTTTCCTTCGACCAGTCTGTGAATATGCAGCACCAGTCTGGCATTCGTCCATTACCAACTTTGAATAAATATAATTAGAAAGACTTCAGAAAAGAGCATTACGTATCATTCTCGGGACAAAGTACACCACATACACAGAGGCACTAAACCAACTGCAGATACTCTCTAGAAGACCGGAGAAAATCCCTAACAGAAAAATTCGCACACATCTTTACATCTACGAGACATCGGCACCTACTACCCGACTTGCGTCAATCTAGCAGACAGCTTCGTGAGGATGTTAACAATAAATTATGTGAACCAAAGTGCCATACATCCAGATATTATATGTCTACTATTCCATATTGTATTAGAAACTTAAATGATAACTTTGTAAAGTAACAATTTTACCCTTGTAACTAAAACTTTACTTAATAAACTCTTTATTATTATTATTATTATTATTATTATTATTATTATTATTATTATTATTATTATTATTACACACACACATATATATAGATAGATATATAGATACAGATATATTGTAAATTTTCTTTCTTCAAACACAATATAGATATGATTAGTGAGGGCAGTAATTGTTTCTTCAGATGATTTTGTTTTTCTAAAAAACTGTGCATTAGGTTATATCTAAGGTTTCCAATCTATTTACAGTTAACTTTTCCAGAATATTGGTATAGGCAGATAAAACTGATCTCAACGGCATTTCTGTCTCTGCATTTAAAGATTGTCACGCTCTTGGTAGTCTTCAATGAGTCTAGGAAAGTGCCTGTGGTTAATGAAGAGTTTATGAGGAGGAGGAGGACCTGACTGATACAAGGGAACACAATCATTTTAAGTCTGATACAAGGTAACATAATTTTTACAAGTCTAATACAATTACTTTGAGTCCAATGCGAGTGTTGTCAGGATCGGGATATTATTATTGCATTATTATATCAGATACTTCTTTGCCTGTAACTGGAAAAAGTGTGAGAATCCTACATGACTTTTCTGTTATAATTTTTGGACTAATGAGATAATTCTCAATATACTGTCCTTGCTGTAGTTTCTATATATGATTGATAATTTACTGCTGCAATTGTTTTTCACTTCCATGTTCAATACTACCATGAGAGGAAAGTAATAGGAATGGTTAATGGTTAAAAAGCAAAATATATGTCCTAGACAGCAAAGATCATGTAGCACCATAGGAAGACAGATCTGGAAAGGGTAGAGAGGAGGGTAGGTTAATGATTAAGTGCTATGTGTCAACAGTCGTACAGCAATAGGATGGTACTGGAAAGAGTAAAGATGGATAAAGGTGAAGAGAATGAATAAATGGGTATCCATCCGAGTAAGGAGAATAAGTTGTCAAAGGGATTCCTGTGGGATTCCGCAAGGATGTCTAACAAGTTGGGAGGTTAGTGATAGGAGAATCATCATCATCATGAGCTAACGCCGACGGGGGCGCATAGCCGCATCCACCTTTTGGGATCCCTCATGGCAAGCCGCCAGGCAGGGACTCAACCCATCTCGAGCTCTTCCCGACACGTTTGATCGATCTGCCGTCGTCCCACAGGCCTCCTCCACCCAAGGTTGTCTCTTACAGAAACAACTTGATGAGCAGGATCAGCCTGTGGGAAGCGAGCCAGGTGGCCATATAGCCTGAGTTGGCGATCCCGGATTGTGCAGGTAACAGGTCCTATGCCAGTCCCATGGTTCAGCCGTTGGTTAGACACACGATCCCGCCAACAGTGCCCCATGATCCGGCTCAAGGACCTATTACAAAAGGCATCAAGACGAGACTCCAGGGCACTAGATAATGTCCAGGTTGCACTACCGTAGAGCAAAACTGGGATTATCAGGGCCCTGAAAACCTGTAGCTTGGTCCTTCTGCACAGGTACCGGCACCTCCAAATACTCTTGTCGAGAGTTCATGACTCCTGCTGCCAGGCCAATCCGTTTGCTGACTTCCTGGTCTGACAGCCCAGAGTTATGAACTGCACTACCAAGGTATGTAAAGCTCTCTGTGACTTCAATGTCCTCGCCGCAAGCACGTACCGACCGAACAGGTTCTTCTAGCAAGTCCCCAAAGTCCTGGATCTTGGTCTTGGTCCAGGAGACCTCTAGACCCAAGGGCTTTCGCTTCATTACTAAATGCATCGAGAGCCACCACTAGGGTTTCCAAAGACTCAGATAGAATAGCAACATCATCGACAAAGTCAAGGTCTGTAACCTTAATATTACCCAGTGTTGCTCCACAGTGACTTTGAACAGTAGCTCTGCCTAGTATCCAGTCCATGCAAGTGTTGAAGAGTTGGTGCAAGGACACAGCCTTGCCTCACTCCTGAACTAACAGGAAAGAAACTCAACAGGCCCCCACCACACTTTACAGCACTTTCATTACCAGTATACAGGTTTTCTATTAGTTCAATATTCCTTGTTGGAATTATTCTGTCTCAGGATCTCCCAGAATGATTCCCGATGCACTGTATCGAACGCCTTCTTGAGGTCAATGTAGGCTGCAAGCAGCCCACGTCCGAACTCACGACGGCGCTCTACAGTGACTCGGAGCGCAAGGATACGGTCTATTGTGGACTTACCAGGAGTGAATGCAGATTACTCTGGCCTCTGATGCCTTAGTAGATGGTCTCTAATACGCCTCAGAAGGATGCGGGCAAGAACCTTGCCTGGTACACTGAGCAGTGTGATGCTGCGATGATTGCTGCAGTCTCATCGGCCTCCCTTCCCCTTCCAGAGAGGGATGACCACACCCCTCAACAGGTCAGGGGGAACGGTACCGGACTGCCAGATGGCAGCCAGGACAGCATGCAATCCCCGCGCCATAGGTTCACCACCAGCCTTTAACAGTTCAGCTGGGATGCCGCAAATACCCGCTGCTTTACCGCTCTTCAGCTTGGAGATCGCCTCCCTAACTTCACTTAGGGAGGATGGCTCCTCGCTAATGGGTGGGTCCGGCAACGGAATCACGGCACTACCCACATCCAAGTTAACTGTTGGAGGGTCAACCTGATACAACTGCTCAAAGTACTCAGCCCAACGCTCCCGCACCGCAACAGGATCAGACGATCTGGCCACCTACTAAGCGAACTGCAGTCACCTGTGAAGAGGGCTTGGAATTGTTTTCTCAGGGCTTGGTATGCAGGACGAACGTCATTTACTAGGAAATGGCCTTCGACCTCCTCAGCAAGACTCCTAATAAACTGTTCCTTATCCCTTCTTAACAGAGACCGAGTTCTGTGCACCTAAGAACGGTGCAAATCCCGATCCCCTGCCAGACGAGCCGCATGGCAAGCATCTGTGGCTTCCAGTGTCTCCTGAGAGATTAAATTCTGTCTTGTTCTCCAATCGATTCTTGGGCTGCATCAAGCGTTTCACGCTTGAAGGTGTCCCACAGAAGTACAGGGTCTGTCAGATTCTCAAGTGCTGTGAACCGATCAGAGATTGTCTTAGCAAACCTACAAGCACACTCCCTCTCCTTCAGCCTGTCCAGATGAAACACCCTAGGGTGGTCACTGGGCCGCTGGGGAGTTTTGAAGTGAACCCGTAGGGTAGCCACAACCAATCTATGGTCAGTACCACAGAACTCGGCACTCCTATACACCCTGCAGTTCTGGAGGATCCTCCAACGAGTGCTAACGAGAATGTGGTCGATCTCCTTGGCTGCATTACCCGCATCGCTGTACCATGTCCAACGATGTGGGTCTGGGCGCTGGTACCAGGAGCCAGAAATCCTCAATTTCTGGGATCTTGCAAAATCCCGGAAAAGGAGGGAATTCTCGCTGCCGGTATCAACTCCCAAACCATGAGGACCGACAGACATCTCATAGCCAGCTCGATCACAGCCAGATACCGCATTGAAGTCACCCAGAACAATACGAATATCTCGCCGGGGACAACTGTCTGTCACAGACGCAAGTTTGGCGTAGAACATTTCTTTCACGTCAAGTTTACAAACATCGGTAGGAGCGTACACAGCAATAAGAGACATGAAGCCAAAAGACAGCTTCAGTCTCATTACCATTATATGCTCATCAACTGGAGTGACCTCTACCACCGAGGGCCGGAGGCTACTGGAGACAGCTATGGCTACTCCCTGAAGATGGTGACCATCGCTGCAGCCCGACCAGTAACAGGTGTAGCCACCTACACTGATCGTGCCGCTGCCAGGTCTTCTCACCGAGAGAGCAGCCACCCCACTCTCAACATCCCCAGTTCCCTCGATAGCAGGGGCAACCGATCATCCTGACGTAAAGAGCGGACGTTCCAAGCCCCCACCCTGACTTCCCGCCTGAGGTTAACCCTCGGGCAGTCGCTCCGGGTGGACGCCACCTCTGTCACCCCCGCCGACGCTGCCCCACCTAAAAGGCGGCAGGCTGCGGGACCCATCACCCACCTGTGGGGAGAATAGCTGAGGGAAAACATAAGTACTGGCTACAGTAAAGCTTGGCCAGGACAACAATCATGTGAAACTGAAAGAGGAATATTACATAGGGAACACAGGGGCGATCAGAACACCTAGGAGTGCTTAAGGTGGGTGTGGCCAGTACACAAGCGGGCAAGAGCCATCTAGCATCTGGTCCGATGAAATGGGGCTGACCAAAAGGAGATTTGATAGTTTTACAGTTTGTAATTTATTGGTGAGAAGTCTTGACCACAAAGATTGCTAGCAGGTATAAAGGAAGGTCTTAAAATAGGGATAATAATCCATGGCTGAAATATGTGAGAAACTGGCCAAGCCAAAAGGAATTTATTTTTTGTGACCACATCTACAGCCCTTTACACTAGCTAATGAGTAGGAGAATAGATACGTATTATAATAGGTATTGTCCTCTTCCAACAATGCCTCTAAAAACAAGTAGACAAAATGTCCTTCCGCAGCTTCCCCAATTATTCCTGCCTTTTTACAGTTACAACCAAATCCCAAGCTAAAGCATTATCAACCCTGACTGACTTCACTGGCAAACCCATTACTGCCTAGCCTCATCCCTCCCTCTATACTTGTACCTGAACTCCCTAACAAATTGCCCTTTCTACAAAAAAGATTGGTCAGATTGTGAAGAAGACTTGCGCACCTGCCTTGTAGACTATGATGTAGTATTAGTACAATACTACACCATTCCCCATATAGGCTGCTGTTGTCCTCCACCAATATTGTCCAGTTTATTTTCCATACATATGACATTCCCCTTCATGTATATATTGGTGTTCATCCCTGTCTGATCATATCAACCTCCCTTGTCAATGTCAGACTTGTTGCATCTAGGCTTTCCTGCCAGACACTGCCACTCCATAGCCTGATGCCCTCTATGTGCCCAACCTGGTCATGATCAATGAAACTGCTCTGTGCAGTCACACATGGGCCAATTGTAATGGTTCCCATAATGTATTTTATAGATTCAAACTTTGCCTCATTTTATACAGGGCCAAACAGGAAGCATGTCGACAAAGTTTTTCTCTAACTCCCTACTCCAATGCTGCCCTCCCAAGAGGCTACGATGATGTATTTTATAGGGACTGCCCTACCTATAAGTTAAAGTGTGAGGTGGCAACTCTCGGATTCAAACTTGGCCTCACTTTATTCAATGCTAGAAAGGAAGCACATCAACAAAGTTTTTCTTTTACTCCCTACTCCAATTCTGCCCTTCACTCTGCCCCTCCCCCTTTCCTCCAGAGATGTTTCTACATCTCCCCCTGCATCTATTCATCCTCCATCTTGCTTTTCCACCTCTACCTACTACCTTTCTCAATTAAATTCTTTTGCATTCTAGATACAGACACCCCCAACCTCTACCACTGCCCTGACACTTACTCCACTCCCTCCTTGCTCTACCCATAGCAGACAATCTAAATGTTCAACTCCGTATCTTGCCACACCCTCTCTACCTACCAAATTTACTCCAGAAAGTCTCAAAGACATTCAAAACTATGTAATCAAAACATGCCTACACCTCATCCATCTTCCAACCTCTCTGCTCCCATTCCCTCTACACTCAAAGTAACTGCAAACATCCATGCTTCTCCTATTCATGTTCTCCATACATATCCTCCCAGCACATCCGAACTCCTTGCTTCACCCCCTTCCTTTCCCATTATCCTTTCTGCTTCCACTTGGATGTACATGTGACTTTGACACAACTCCCTTCCCTGGATTCTCTCCCTCCTGACATTTCTCCTGAAAAAGTGCCCTTAAACCCTCTTTTCTCCTTTTGCTAATTCTGAACTTACCTTATGGACATACAGAGTCCCACACTTCCTCCTTTGACAGCTTTTGATTTAATCAGCCTTGTAAATCCCTACCTTAGCCCACTCATTCACCCTCTCTTCCATTACCCCTTTGCCCCTTTTAATGCCAATTCCCATTGGTTATCATTTTAAATATTGTTACTTTTTCTTATGGTGCAGTTCTATCAGAATTGTGATCAAAACTTCCAGGTAACTTACATTGCAACATGGATCAGAATTTGCAAAAGTGAATGAGCATACTTATTGATAATTTCTTTTTCCAAGTACAATTGACTGCAACTGCATTATGCCAACAGTTAAAACAGACGACATTTCTCTTCATGCAGGCCTATGACATGATTATTATTATTATTATTATTATTATTATTTTTTTTTTTTTTTTTTTTTTTTTTTTTAGTTTGAAAATAAATGTGCTAGACATCAAAGATCATGTAGTACTATGGTAAAGTATTGCTTTGGAAAGGGCAAAGGATTACGATAAAATGTGTTAGATGTCAAAGTTTTAAGTTATAGGATTTATAACATGAAAAATCTTTGTATACAAGTTAAAATTTATACATGATGATGAGCAATACAGTTAGCTCTGTAGAGTAGGTGTACCAAAGTTCTCTTGTAAAAATAATAGCAGCTTCAATAGCACCAAAATGTAAAGCTTCTGTGTGTGGCACTCTTGTGAAAAAACAAAAGAACCTCCAATTATAAACTAACTTTTTATAAATTATCTTTCTCCGTTTTGAGATTTTCTTACAGCCAAAATTAATGTTTCCAATATTTTTTCATATATAATGTGTTATCATTTTCATCATAGATTTTATCATGAATATAATAGAAAGTCCGTCCAAAAAAGCAGGAGTGATCAGCATGCAAAGCAGCAGGTATCTGTACAGATGGAAGTCACAGGCAAGACAACAGGGAAACTTGTTAGCCAAGCTGCCTGCTGATCGATCATGTCATCTTTATTCATCCCATCTTTTTATCCACTGATCATCCCTGCTCATGTGGCAAGGCCTTTAGCGTCAATATCTAATATTCAGTTCACAGCTATAAAAATATGAAGGGTATTTAAGAATACACAATTCACAATAGTCTATTCTTTC
>NC_091558.1:13111278-13120941 GCF_042767895.1 Penaeus vannamei | reverse complement strand
AAAATCACTAACTGCACTTTTATAAGTCGCATAAATATCCATCTAATTAATTATGAACTAATGACTCTTTTAATATTCAGTATCTAAATAAAATAGCAGGACTTGTCTTACCAAAAACAGGTTCATTTTCCACTTGAAAATCTTTGATCTGCGCATCCTTGATGACAGTGGAAGCTGCCCGGGCATGAAGCCTGAAAAGCAGGAGAGGAAAAATTATGATGGTTAATTGCTTTGAACAGATGTTTTTTTCTTCTAATCTCCCTACTATATAGACCACATATTTCTTGTTCCCTATTTTATAATTGTGCACTTTACTAATGATGTAATACCAGAAAATTCATGTAGCTAGAAATAACCAATAAAAAATGCCTTTATCTATGTCTATGAAAAACTACATATATATAATCTAAACCAAAGATACTTCCTTCAATTGCAAAATAAATAATTATACAAATAATACTCTTTAAAAAGCATTATAACAAGAGAATAAAGAAAAGTAACTGAGCAAAATATTATAAAAGAATGACCCTGAACTTGAATGAGCTAAGAAAATGAGGGACAGCAGCCAATGTTCTATTCTTACTTCCTGGTATCTTGGCACCCTTTTACAGAAATGTAGCCAAGCAAGAACATTTGTTAAGTTCCCATGAACATCTGACTTGATAAAACTGATACAAGGAATATTTTTAAATCATTTTACTTGCCATCCATGTAATACCCATTAGTTACTAGGTAGCAATTAGATACCACATGAGAAATGTATCTTTTACACAATAAAATAACATTACAGTCAAATATTTTTGGGGCTTAGCCACAGTCAACCTAACTGAAGAAAAAAAAAGGTATAAAAGAAGTGGAGTTATGTCAGGTATCCATTATTTAACCCTTTGGACCTGGGTGTCTTGTGGAATGAGCATTGGACTAAAATATGGGTATAAAGCTGTCTTGTGAGGCAATTCTCCAGGGTCTTGATACAATATGTGCGGCATATGTGGTACGAAGACCTTTGCTTCCTCTTTGCAATGCTAATAGCCATTTTTCTGTACAAGCAGTTTGGCTGTTTTGCCACTTTCTAGGGTCTATATCTGGCATTAGTTACTGTTTTTGCTGAAAAGGCTCTATATGATCTCTTGAGGTAGTTTACTGTGCAATTACAGGCACAAATAACATTGTGCTATTTGTGTTATTTATATTTTTCCATTCTTCAATTTTCTTTAAAATCTGAACACCACCTGTAATGGCAGCCAGGAACAGGTTCTTGCACTTGGACATAGTGTCCTGCTAGAGATGGCTCTCCCCCAGGCAGGGTTGACAAATGGTAAATTCACCCTCAAGGACTGGTTGAGAGACCGACTTAAACCATCATAGAGTGAACACGGAACTTTACATCCAAGTGAAGTGATTGTTTTAAGTGACAATAAATGGACGGAAACTTAAACCCAGACCCACGAGAAAAGCCTGGATCAATAAAAGAAATGGACTATGATAATTAAACGAACAGAAGACCAAGACAAGAAAGTGACAACAAAGAAAACCCAGACCCTAAACTCGCAAGAAGACACGAAGTCAGCAGAAACTTAGAACCTCAATCACCTGCAACTAACAGCATTACAAACAGGCAAGATGAAATTACAAAGCATGTAGTACTAATAAGTTTAACTGATGGATCTGAAAGAGCATGCTTTAATAATCCCATGAAACTGACAGATGCCCTAAACAAATCAGTATTTCAAAAATATATAATAGAAGACTCCTTGAGAGTTCTAGGCATTGGTAGAGCCATAAGATTTGAGGTGAATAGTCTAACTAAATTACCTTCATTAAATCAAATAACAAAACTTGGAGAGTGGAATATCCTTTGCAAACAACTAACTTCAAATAAAAATATAGGCTGTTCCTACGACACAATTTACCCAGTAGAAACAGAACTAGAGCCTAAAGAAATAATAGACAAAATAAGACCACTGCTAGGGCATGATAATGAAATAGTGGAAGTGATCAGAATAAACAAAGTAAATAATGACAGAGCACAAAAAAATGGTTACAAACAAAATCTCTAACCTTTAAAGACCATATATAGTGCAACAGTATACATTCCCTTTACCAAAATGCTTTTAATGTCTGAGATATGGTCATGGAATAATGACATGCAAAAAAAAAAAGATGTAGTAGATGCAGTGATTTCAGTCATGCTTACAAACAATGCACAAATAACCCATATTGCTTCTTCTGTGACGAGAACCACTCGCCAAACACAAATGACTGTAAAATACATAAAAAGGCACAACAAATAAACAAACAAAATGCAACACCTAACAAACTTGATATTAAGAGACAATTTCAGGAATTAAAACCCCTTCTCAAAAGCGACAACATAGTCGCAATTGAAAATAAGGCTTCCCCCAGAACCTCAAATCCCAATATAAGAACATCCATAAATGAAGAAAATATAAAGAAACCCACATATAATCCAACAACAGAAAGTGCATCAAATCAAACATATGCACAGACCCTAAACTTAGCTCAAAGTCTAACAGCAGGACAGAGAACACCAACTAAAATAAAAACCCAATCCACATATAAGAAACAGAAAGACAAAACTCCCACATCCAAAGATGAGACTCAAAAAAAAGAAAACGAATCAATTCAGCCTAACCCAATAAAAGATAAATCAAAACAAATAGATATAGAAGATTCTCCAATAGCTTGGACCCTACCAACCCCATTAAGGGACATGGAAACACAGAAAGATGTACAAACAAAAAACAAAGAAGAATTCTCTTGGATAGAACAAATAAAAATTACAATGACCACAATAACAAACATCATAAATAATATGGATACAGAGAAAACAATTATAGAGGTAATAATAGATACAGTCAAAGAATTTTCCCCCATACTTAAAATGTACATAGTACTTCTAAATGAATAAAGTAATTCTATGGAATGCAAGATCAGTCTTAAACAAAAACATAGAATTAACGTATATTATAGACAATCGGTGAAACATGGTGTAAAAATAAAGACAACTTCAATTTCCAAAACTATAAAACTATAAGATATGACAGACCAGGACAAGTAGGAGGTGGTTTGGCATTTTGCATAAAAGATAACCTACAATATAAAGAAACAAAACTAAATGACTGACTAAAAGAAGCACTGGGAATAAAAATAAGTCATAAAAATAGCTGGACTAACATTCTATTAATGTACAACCCATGCAATAACCTAAGCCAAAAAAAAAAAAAAAAAAAAAAAAAAGAATATTACTTAGATCAAATAGATGATCCTAAATTAATAATATGAGACTTTAATGGTCACCATAAATACTGGAACCCAAGAATAAATGAAAAACAAGCAAATACAACAGGCAAAAACTTTTAATAATTTAATAATCATTTTAATAACCACACCAGGTCAGACCACAAGAATAGACCCCAGAAACGCAATGGAGTCCACTTCAGATTTAGTTCTAACATCATCGTCTGTAAGTCACTTACAAGTCGCAACAGGCCCAACCTTGGTAGTGATCACTTACCAATTATAATAATAGATGGCACAATAAACACTACTCCACAGTCAAAAGAGAAAAAATGGAAACTCTCAAATGAAGGATGGAAAAGTTATCAACTTGAATTAAATAAAACAAACACAAGAAATATAAGTTTCCTAGAAGATATAACTGTCCTAATAAAAGACATTGGTGAAAAATGTTTCAAATTTGAAGTACACGATATAAAAAATAAATGAAATACACCATGGTGGAAGACTAAATGTAAAGAAATTATAAAAGAAAGAAACAAGTGAATTTTTTTGGGGGAGAATATAAAAAACTATTAGCAAAAGCCAAACAAATCATAGAGGAAGAAAAGAGAGTGTCATATGAAAGTTTTGCACATCAATAGATTTCAATACTCCATTAAAAAAGATCTGGAACTTTATAAAAAAAAATAACAGGAAAGACAACTCAAAACAACAACCCATTAATAGACAATGACCAACCTATTATAGAAATCAAAAAGAAACTAGAAATATTCTAAGATAAATATAAAAAAACAGTAAATAAACATTCAAAAAATATGCTGACAGACACAAAAAAGGAAGAACTTCTGAAAACTACCAATGATACAGAAATAAATGGGAAGATAACAAATAAAAAATTAATTCAAGCATTAGCAAACACAAAAAATAATAAAGCATATGGTCCTGATGAAATACCATACAAATTTTATAAGAATGCCCCTCAAAAAAACTTAAGATACGATTCTAAAACAAATACACAATCACTGGACTCGAGGAGAATATCCATAAGCTTTAAAAAATGTACCAATAAACCCAATTATAAAACCAGGAAAAACTCCATCAGAAGCAAAATCATATAGATTTATCAGCCATATCACTTGCTTAGGGAAAAAATTATAACCAAAAGACTAAACTGGAGGTAAGAAACTAATAACAGACCAGACAGACATACCAAGCTTCCTGTTATACACAGAAGATACACACAAAACAATAGAATTAAATATAACTAATGCCATGAAAGAGAAGAAATATGCACTTGTTGCATGTATAGATCTGGAAAAAGCCTTCGACATGGTAAACCATGAAGCACTCTTGATAAAAATGGCAAATCTAGGTCTAAAAGGAAACCTGATAAATTGGGTATACAGCTTTTTAAAAGAAAGAACTTGGCAATCAAAAATCTATAAAAGGTACAATCTCGAGTATTTTCCCACAAGGTTCCCCTTTAAGCCCAACATTCATCAATATAAATGAAAGCCAATCTAAATGAAGCCAAAAACAATTTGGAAAGAGGACCAAAAGAAATAACAGAATGGGCAGACACCTGGATTTAAAAATAAATCTAAGAAAAAGCAAAACATTATGCTTCACAAAAAAAAGAAAGAGTCCAGCTACCAAAAATAAGTATAGACAATATAGAACCAAAATTCACTGACAACCAAGATATATTAGGACTAAGATTCGACACCCCAAAACTAAATTGGTCTAAACACATAGATAACATAAAAATAAAATCTATTAATAGAATAAATATAATGAAAAAGTTAGCAGCATATAACTGGGGAGCAAAAAGGGAAACTCTGCTGAAGTTTTACAACATTTCTATAAAACCAAAAATAGAATATGGCCTATCCATTTATGGAACAGCAAATAAATCAGAAATAAAAAAATTCGAAACAATCCAAAATACAACAATGACAATATCCACAAGATGTTTCAAATCCTCTCCAATAATAACATTACAAGCAATCACAAACAAACCCCCAATAACAGAAAGAACAAATGAACTTGCCTGTATTCAACTAGTAAAAATACTAGGAAAACCAGACAACTTACCAGTAAAAAAAAAAATTGTAAAAAGTATTTGAGACTACAAACCAAACAAAGACAAAAGTTCATGGACTCAAAGTCATTGAAACTTTCAAAAAACTAAAAATCAAAATCTACATAAACAAGACCCTGAATATAACCCCAATACCACCGTGGCATGATATTTCCCAAAAATTAGTTACAAATTTCATTGATAACTTCTCAAAAGACCTATCCAATGAAATAATTGGGAAACAATTCAAAATGCTAACAAACACAAAATATAAAAACTGTAATAAAATATTCACAGATGGATCCAAAATAAATGAACCTCAGTCAACATCAGCTGCAATTTATATCAAACAAAAAAATATCACAACAATCTGGAAACTACCGAAGAATACTTAAATTCTAGAAGCAGAATTATATGCCATAAATCAAGGCCTGAAATATATAGAAATTAATAAACTAACAAACTGCAATTTTCACAGATTCCCTTTCATCTGTACAAAACAACAAACCCAGCAACTATAAACAAATCACATATGAAATACAAAAACAAATTTTCACACTACCAATTCAAAATCACAATGTAACAATTCAGTGGATCCCAGCGCACAAAAGCGTATTAGGAAACAAAATAGCAGATCTTGCGGCGAAGAAAGCTCATGATCTAAATAATTTCACAAACATAAGGCAAGATACCACCAACTTGATGAAAGATATTACAGCAAAAATCAAAATACTCTGGGAAGAACAATTAACCAAAACTCTCATCACAAAAACTATCACCTTAAAGATACCACTCCACAACCATGGTGCAGATCAAAAACTAGAAAACTAGATGTTTGTCTAACAAGAATACTGACAAATCACATAAGACTCAGAAAACATCTACACAGATTAAAACTAGAAACAGAACCAAGCTGCAGATGGTGCCAACACCCAGAAGAAACAATCGAACACTTTACACTACAATATCCACGTTTCCATTCCGAGAGAACTAAACTAATAGAGGCTCTTAAAAAAATCAAGATTACCAATCCTAATATCTTTTTACTCATTACAGGAGATAATCATTCATCGGTTAAAAAGTACTACATTTTAAGACATAAGATATTCCTACAAAGAACAAGAATAGTGAATATCATAGAAAACAGAGAACAAAACTATAATCAACAAAAGAAAACCTGCAATCAAAAAACAGAAGACTCCAGAAATCAAGATCCAGGGAATATAGACAAAATAAGTCTAAAACCCTATAAAAGAAGAAAGAAGAAGGGGACTGGTTGAAATCCTGCCAGAGCTCCTTCCTGAAGTCTGCTAAGTCAATCTCTCACTCCAAGGACTTTGTGCACTCCTGATGAGATGTCTCCATCACTTGATGCTCAGAAACAATATCCATTGACAAGACATTCTTACTACCCGCCTATGTACCAAAAGTAAAACCTAAAATTATCTATGGTAATTCTTTACAGTATGGATGTACCCACCAGAGACTAAATCTCAAACCCCATGTCACAAAATCTATTCAAGAATCTAAGTTGCCATGACTAGGCATACCCTTCACCCCGGGAAACATTGTCTTCACCTGAGTATGCACAGTAAGATATAGCTGAAACTCAGGAGCACCAAGTGGGCTTAGACTGTGAGCAGCACTTTCCGCAATCTTTTTCTTTTTACTGTGGCATTAATGTTCATGTCTGGAGATTACTTCTTTTACCAATGACTAATTTTTTGTCCTCTACAAGAATATCATCTTCAATTTGCCCTCACTTAGTGTGTCCATACCATAAAGATTAGCTTCATCTTAAAGTGCCAATCACATGCTTCATAAATCCATCTATAACAGGATCCCTAAAGCAGTCTACATCCACAATTCTCATTAACTGCAATTGGAATCATCACAGTAACAAAATTATATATGAAGAAACTATATATGAAGAAGACAAGTAGATGCAATCAATCCTGACAATCTACAAGTACTGATCCATAAGCCCTTTATACTATTTTATCCATTAATATCTCATCATTTTTTTTTTCAAAAGCTTCCTATTAATTTCTATATTCTCTTGTGAGCCTTTTCATCACTTCACTTTCCATCTGCTTCACATTCCAGTATTTGTAATCACCTCTCTCTTGGTGACCTACGCCACACTTTTCTTTTCCCGCATCATCCACTGTAATTTTGCCTTTACTTTTTACATTCTATTGTTTATCCAGTAATTTTTTATGTAAATTGCATTCTCTTTGATTTTTCCCTCATGACTTTTCTCAAACAATCTCCCATTACCTTTACTGCCTCCTACATTTTTATCATATTTTTGTCAGTTATCCCTCAATTTCCCATGCTTTTACATGTAATTTCCTAGTAGGTTTACCTTATTTTTTCTTCCCCATAATCTTCCAGGTAGCTTCAGTTTTGTTATGTCTTTTTACTTTCTATGATCTGCATTTCATAATTGCTATTGATCTGCTTCTATTTTCCACATTATTTTTCCTATAATTAGGTGACATTAAATTCTTAACATTTTCCTCCATCTGTATAAACTTTTTTTTAATGTATCAATAATATAATTTTTCCAATAATTAGGGGACATTCATTTCTTTATAATTTCCTTTAAGTTTCCCTCAATATTAACCCTTTTTTTTAATGTATCCACAACATCATGCCATCTTTATTATCCTGCTACCTCTATTGATGTGTATAATTTCTCTTCATGTCACCTTTTCTGAGTTAGGCTACTACACATACACTACCATTCATTATTCAGTTTTCCTTTCATGTTTAGGGCATTTTCCTACTGCCTTTACATTTTATCTATAACATCTATATCCATGTGATCAGAGTTGTAAGTGCCACTCCCTATGGTAATCAAATAAAAAATTGCATTTTACATCATGATACAGTATGTAACTAATGACAGTGATAATGGCTGCAGAGAGTATAATAAAAAAAAAAAAGGATGATTTAGAGATTTCATTATTAATGACTGATAATTATTATTATTTTCATCGTCATTGATGATGATGATGAGTAATGATGATGATGATGATGATGATGAAGATGATTGATGATGATGATGATAATAATGATAGTGATAGTAGTGATATCATAGTGATGGTGGTGGCAGTGATATTATGGTGATGGTGGTCATGTGATATGGTGGTGGTGGTGATGTGATATGGTGGTGGTGGTGATGTGGTGATATGGTGGTGGTGGTGGTGTGGTGATATGGTGGTTATGGTGATGGTGGTCATGTGATATGGTGGTGGTGGTGGTGTGGTGATATGGTGGTGGTGGTGATGTGGTGATATGGTGGTGGTGGTGATGTGGTGATATGGTGGTGGTGGTGATGTGGTGATATGGTGGTGATGTGGTGATATGGTGGTGGTGATATGATAGTGATGGTGGTGATGTGGTGATATGGTGATGGTGGTGATGTGGTGATATGATAGTGATGGTGGTGATATGTTAGTGATGGTGGTGATGTGGTGATATGGTGGTGGTGATATGATAGTGATGGTGGTGATGTGGTGATATGGTGATGGTGGTGATGTGGTGATATGGTGGTGGTGATATGATAGTGATGGTGGTGATATGGTGGTGGTGATATGGTGGTGATGATGATATGGTGATGTTATGTAATGTTATAACAATATGGATACAAAAAATAAGTAAATCTTTCAAGTAGCTTACAAACCAAGATAGCAACTTCCCTACACTATGAGAGAAACACCTGCATGATAAACATCTGTATCACACCTGCTCAACACTACTGCTAGGGTTGCCAGCATTCCTTATTTTATGAACATACAACATACAGTATGGCATTTACAAAAAAAAAAGCATACCATGTTTCAGCATCTAATTAGGTTTCCCCTCTTTCACCTCCTCTCCCCTCTGCCAAAACCACAATGAAGGGTATTCACTACATGCAAAGACTTGAAGCACAAAAAGACAACAACCGGGGAAAGATCAATCTGGTTAGCAACAGAAGGGGAAAGCCAAGTAGCATTTGGCTCTTACGCATGATCAATTCTTTATGTTAGGCCTATGAAAGTCTAATTTCGGAATGCACAGAATCCTTTGACACAAACGGCAGTATTTTGATCCAACCGTTATTGACAAGGAACAATAACTACATTTCCAACCTTAACTTAAACCAAATAAAGAATTATCGATTCTTTTTAACCATCGATTAATTGAAGAGGGTCGCGTGTGCCGATAGACCTACACATTTTACGCATTTAGCGGCATTGCAAACCACGTTGCGCCATTGCAAGAGGGTTTGACCACGGCGCACACTGCCTATTCTCACTTAACAACAC
>NC_091558.1:13083778-13101278 GCF_042767895.1 Penaeus vannamei | reverse complement strand
GATACTGTTATTACCACTGTTACTATTACTACAATTCATAATGATGTTAATTATATTAATAATGATAATGAGGATAATAATAATAACAACAATAATAACGATGATAATAATAACAATAATGATAATAATAGCAACAAAAACAACGATAATAGTAATATGAATAACAATAACAATAATGGTAATATAAATAATTATACGAAAATGATAATGATACTACTACCACTACCATCACCACCACTACTACTTGGTGTACGTTTCAGCAAGCAGAGATCGCCTATCTTTCAGGAACTACGAACCGGACCTAGTGATAGAATCTGATTCAGCCCTCGTTCTCTCGATCACCACTGGTTGGCGGTTCGTCTGGTACTGAATCCAACCAGTAGTCAAATTTTCCTTTAAAAACTTTCCGTAGTGCTATGAGTTGTGTTTTTTAATGCGTTTTGGGACACGATTGTCTTGGACCATTAATTAAGAAACTCTGGTTATACATTTTTCTTAATCGGGAAGTTTGAATATTTAACCAAAACGATAACATGTTCTTCTCTGTCTGGGGTGAGTTTCTTACCTTGATTCCCGCTTCTACTACTTCTCTCCCATACATATATAATGAGGTATCTTTCCCCGTCTTTTTAAAGATATAAGTTTGAGTTCTTTTAATCTTCCTAAATATCACAGACCTGTCATGATGTATAATTTTTGAGTGAGGACTCTTTGAACCTCTTCTAGCAATAGTATATCTTATGTGCGACTTTACATACTTGGCACTGATATTCCCATCTTGGAATCACTAGTGTCTCCCAAATTGGCAGTAGGCGTTCTAGATCTCTTGACTGGAAAGTTCTCATCATCCATACACTCATCACTTTTCTGTTACTAGCTGCTTGTGCTTGTGGTGACTGAAGTTCATATCATTAGTCATGAACTGCCCGATGTCTTTTACAACTACCTTTTTATCTCTATCCCTTCAAGAGAGTATGATCTTGGTCTTGGATGTCCAGTTTAATTATACTTTGAAGATCATATTATTTTCAGTTGCCCATTTACAAATGGCATGCAGGTCAGTTTGTCTTTATCCTCTATTAATCTTACGGGTGTTCTTATCCTTGTATCAACGGCAAAAGATGTTAATCTGGAGTGTTTAATATCTGCATTACTGTCCCCAATCATAATTAGGAAAAACAGGGGTACACTAATACTACTAGTATTGCTACAACTACTACTAATAGTATTACTACTATTACTACTACTATTACTGCTACTGCTACTGCTACTGATACAACTACAACAACAACAACAACTACTACTACTACTACTACTACAACTACTACACCTACTACTACAACTGCTACAACTACAACTTCAACAACAACAACAACTACTACTACTACTACTACTACGACTACTACTACTGCTACTACAAATACTATTACCAGTGTTGCCAATGATAATAATATTATTGATAATAAAATATATATTATATATATTGATATTGATAATGAAATGAAAATTATAATGATGATAAAAATGGAATGATAATGATGATGATACAACTCTACTAAGACTAACATTAATAATGACAATGAGGTTAATGGTGTTAATATAAATCATTATAACAGTTATAACAGTAATAACAGTAATAATATTGATATTAACAACTGTAATAATATTAACAATAATAATAATAATAATAATAATAATAATAATAATAATAATAATAATAATGTTAATATCAACAACAATATTAATGATGCTAACATTAATGATGATAATAATGATCACTATAATAATATTAATAATAATATGAAGAAAAATTACAATGATGATGATGATGATAATGATAATGGTAATGGTAATGATAATACTGTTACTGTTACTACTACGAACAATAATAACAATAAGAGAAATAACAATTGTTACTATTATTAATATAAAACTGATAATAATAACAATAATAGTTATAATAATCATAATTATAATCATAATTACTAGTAGTGTTGTATTAATAATAATAATGATAATAATATGAATAATTAAGTAAAGAAATACAATGATAATAATGATAGTAAAATAAAAATGATAAGGATGATAATGGTAATGATAATATATAAATAAATAGATATATATAAATATATATATATATATATATATATATAAATATATATATATATATATATATATATATATATATATATATATATATATATATATATATATATATATATATATATATATATATATATATATATATTAGTGATAATCATAATTATACTAAAGATAACAGCAACAACAACTAAAATTATAATAATTATTATTATTATTAGTAGTAGTAGTAATTATAATATTAATAATAACAATAACAAATGAAATTATATCAATATAATTGGTAATAATGATAATAATGATAATAATAATAATAATAATAGTAATTGTTATCATTATTATTATGATTATAATGATGATAATAATGATAATAGAAAAATATTAATAATAATGGTACAATATTATAATGGTGTTAATGATCATAATAACAATAATAATAATAAAAATATGATATTAATACTACTACTACTAATTTTAATAATGATAATATTAATAACAATAATAATAATAAAAATAATGATAATGATCATAATAAAAATATTAATGGTAATGATAATAATAATAATAATCTTCATCCTATTTCAAACCATTAATAAATATTACCTCGATTATCTAGTTCTAATATACATTTCATGCTGAATCACCCCCTCTTCCAATCCCAATCAAATTCATTTAAAAGTCTAAGTCTTAAGGGAATCAGGGGTGTTCTGGTATTAATTGTATAGTGATTCAAAGCAGGATTACCTACAATAATTCATATTTTCCACTAAAAGAGTAACTATTCCAACATGGGTTGATATATCAGAAGGCTGCTATATTTCATATTGAGATGTCTGCTACTGAAAAGCTTAGTTAGTTTGACTTCATATTATAGGTCTTGATCCTAGGGTTTATAATGTTATTGTGATTAGTGTTTCAGTATCTTTGAGTCTGTGTTTAAATTTTCCTGTCAGAAGGCACAATTTCTGTGGATTTCATGATATACAGTGGATGATCCCATCTTATTTAGTAAATGATGAAGCTAAATTTGATAATATTTGTGTAAAATAGAACAGATAATCAGTGCATTTGTGTAGCTCTGTACATGTGCTATTAATAACATTAGGAGTCTTGTTTTATAAAGATTTTTATTGTAAAAAATATTCACTGTTAGTTTTGGCAATGGATGAATGAAGACATTCAGATAACCCAATCTCCAGTTAACCTTAATTTTAGATCTTTCAGCAGGAGTAGCATAAAGATGAAACTATAAACTGTATCACATAGCTACACATAATGTTTAGAGTATTTGGTGAGATTTGAATGTTTTGACTGTATGTCGTCTACGTAAGGATATCTTAAACCATGCCAATTTACTCTAATGAGATTACATTTGAAAGTATTGTGCTTACCACTCTTCACTACAGACAAGTTAACAAAGAGCAAATAGCAGCAATTAGATATAGCAATTTGTGCATATAGTCCTATGCTTACTGCACACACATAAATGAGGAAATACTTTCATACTCTATATCCTCCCCTTGCCACCAGTGACCACTGTACATGTCAAGGTGATTTCAATAAGAGGAAAGGGGTATTCCTTTGATGCCGTGTGCAAATGTAAAATTCACCACAACATATTTAAAGACTCCCAAGCATTAAGGGAATATGCAATTTCACACCAGATTACAGCTTCCCACATCATAACATATTGCAATCAACCGGATGACTGAAATAATGAGAACAGAAACAATGTTATAGTCTCTTGTACTAGTTTTTATTATAAAACTGTCAGTCTTTACACTTAACCAGCAGAAATATATAATTTGTAGGTTGATTCATCACGTCACTCTCACATTAAGTTCTGATGTACCAAAGTTCCCTCACATGTCAAAAAGGTAATGATATTAGCTTCAACAGGTTCTGAGCTTCGGAGCATGAGCTTCTTCATTCCAACCTTGAAGTCATTCTTGAGATCTCTGTCAATGCCACGTGTTGATATTGTTCTTTGTTGTCTGTAAGTAGATTAAAAAGCATTTGAGAACAAACTCGCATCTTCTCTAACACCAAAATAGTAACACTGAATATTGGCATACAGACTAAAATTTTAAAAGATCTGTATTTGAACAATTTATGTAAGAAAAATAATGTCTTAGTCTTTTATACCAGTATAAAAAACAGGTTATTATATCTTGTATTTGCATGTTCACATAGTCATCTTCAATACAAAATAATACTATAAATTATGAAAATTTACTTATTTGTATGGTTGACAGGAATGATGTCCAGCTGCAAACTTCCTCCTTCTTTGGTAGCAAGATACATGAATTCTTCAAGAATGTCAGGTGTAGTGATGTAAGTGTAGAAAAGTGGGTAGGAGAATCCACCTTGTTTTCTGATGATCTGGAGAACTTCCTCAAATGTGCTTACGTATTTTGGCCATTCATACTGTTGACAAACAATGAAAAAGGTTATATATTTCACACAGTATGAAAGAAAATCTGTCATCAAAATCTGTTGCATTATGGTATATACAAATCAAACTAACTAACCTGTAAAAGAGTGATCAGATGTCCTATACAGAGATCATCACTGTGCCTATCAATAATTATTCTGTGTCTGAGGGCATGTATAAGAAGGGTGGTGGCGAATTGGAGGCACTGAGAGCGAGTCAAAGCCAGGACATGAAGATGGCGTCTGTTTGGAGCTGCTGTGATGCAGAGGTCTCCTGAGAGGCCTCCTCCACCTACCCAGCTTTGTAACTGAGTCACTACTTCAAGTACAGCCTCTGCAGCCCCCTGCGACAGAGAATTACATAAATGAATAAAATAAATGTATTAATATATACATAAGTATATAAATTTACAGCTATATAAATAAATATATAAATATATGTATATATGAACAAATATAAAAATATATATGTACAGAGATAAGCACATGCTTTTATTTAATTGACCTTCTAAAATACAAACATATATATAATAATCATGGTTGGCCCAGTTTCTTATATATCATATTATGCTTCTTTAATTTTCTGTTTTATAATATGCTGTTTTTATTAATAACATTTATACAAAAACTATGATATTCAAACTAAATCTCATAACTTACAGAAAGGTTGTTCATGGCATATAAAACAGAAGCTAATTTTAAGTTTGTGCTGATGAAGGTAGTAGGCAACTGAGTTCCTCGATGAGTTAGTGTGTGTCTCAGCTCACGTGCTGCTTCTGCCAATCGACCTTGATAAATCAGCATGTCAACTGTGAACACTCTTAGCCACCACCATCGTTCAGTGCCAAGACTCTCTAAGAGACGCACAAATTCTGCAAAGTTTGACTTCTAGTTAATGCCACAGAAATAAAATTGAAATGTCAATATATTGACTGAGTATTCAAAAGACTGTCTACAATTACAAATCATAATATTACCAAGTTATCATATTTTACCTGATAAACTGTAAATAATTACTGAATGCTATGGGCTTAATTGAAAATCAACTGTAAATTTCATTCCAGTTACCTTCAGTAAATATATACAGTGAACCCTCGTTTTTTGCGGGGGTTACGTTCCAAAAAGAACCCGTGATAGGCAAAATCCGTAAAGTAGTAACCTTTATATTTTTACAATTATTATACAATGAAATACTCTACAATACAATGAAACCAAAGAACAAAACCTTTTTACAGGCCCAAGCATTTGTTTAACAAATATAAGTACTATATAAATGTTTTTTACAAATAACTACTGTACAGTAAAATAATAATTTTAATCATCGATACGAACTGATGGCTTCATGGGTTTTAGAGAAAATTTGCAAACTTAAATTTGGCAAGCTGTTTTACGTACATGTACATATTAAACCGTAACGTTATTGACACACAGGTAGAGAAGAAGCGGAGAGACTGTTTAGCCAATCAGAATGCAGGACACAATGCACAATGCAAATCCGTGAAGCAGCGAGAACGCTAAAAGTGAACCGCGTTATAGCGAGGGTTCACTGTATTATATATATATCAGAATGTCTAACTGTCACATTGGAATTCATGAGAATACAATGAAATGAAGTTGGACAGATTTGATAGCAAATCTTTTATCAATACTCTATTATAAGAATTATAATCCTATTTAGAAATTGTAATTATACTTTCATATGACATTACAAAAGTTTACATCAAACAAATACATAAATCTATAAAGAGTTTTTCATATTTTTAATCTAACTCACAATATATTTGGCTTTATTTTATAAGCATTAATATGTACATGTGAATCAAGAGACTGACCTGCTCGAAGCTGTTCATAGGAATTCAGTAAATCCCAGCACTTGATAGCTGTTGTGAGGGCCTGTGACAACCCTCCTGCAGAAATCCCTCCAGGAGTACTTACAGGAAGACCAACTACTGCACCTGCGGCTGGAGCTGGACCAATGGGTGCCGGACGACTTACGGTAATTACAGGAATAGTAGGGTCTTCATCCAGAGATGGGCGAGATCTTTTGGGAGGCATTATTACTGTTTCTTCTCTCTCACATTCTGGATATACAAAAGCTTCAACCAGAGTCATTGGAGGGTTGCTTGCAGTGCTACCCTCCGCTGAAAAGAGGAAAGAAAAAATTACATTCTCATCTTTTGTTGCAAAGTAAACTAAACCTAAGGTTCCTTTTCCTTATGCATTCCTTGCAACTCATACTAAGTTTTTAGCAATTGCCACTGTCAGTTATTTTTTTCCCATGAAACATCTCAGATACCAATAAAACTTCATATCAAACCTAGCAAACGTATTGACTTAAAATCTTGGGGTTGAAGTGCAAGAAGAAAGAGCAAAACCAATTAGGAATAACATCTACATCTATTATCAATAAGATTAATTATTTCTCAGTTACTGGAGCTGCAATTTAAACCTTCATGATCATGAATAAGGTACCAATTACAACTTATATATTTAATACTACATTCAAGTACTGATTGTCATTCAAAAATATATTTGATGTACCAATATAACAGTTTTGTGTATTTAGTCTGTACAAACTTACAAATTTTCATATTATCATAATGCACATTCTGGTATATAAAATTTTACATTTAACTGTCCACTGTGGTTTTGTTATATTTATAGATGCTTCACAGATGCTTAGTCACAAAGGAGTCAATTGCTCAACCAACCTGATCTTATCTATTTATCTCATTCCTTTAATTTTCAGGAAAAAGGTTTCATTTCTCTTCCTATCATTACTGTTATTATTGTTATCATTATTATTACCATGAAATTATTAACAATACCAGTTATAAGTAAAAACAAAAAACTTTTCTTTCCTAAAATTCACCAAATATGAGTGAGGCCTAATAATAAAGTTCTTGATGACTAAGTGCATCTGGAGTCATCTGTGTGTAAACTAAGTTCATAAAACAAAACCACAGTGGACAGTGCATGTATTCATCACATACTCCAAGTATAAAGAGTTAAGTTCAGAAAGGGTAATTAATAAGGAACACCTTTTATAAATTATTTTCCCAAATGACTCACTTTCTTTGGTATGAGAGACTAATAAAAAAAGATAACAGACATTCAATGTTTGATTAAAGTATTACCTAATTTTTGCAGTACATAGATGACATTGATGATGCCAAACAAATCTATGACTTTTTAGTGGAAAAAAGTGCATTTCATATTGCAACAAAAAATATGGGTATTAACACAACAGACCTTGATTAAAATCTGGGTACAGTCGTTTAGTATAATCCATTAGTGCATGAAGGAAGATTGTCAGGGTGGTATACAAAACCTCCCGTACATCTTCTCCTCCTTCACCCTTTGGGCCTCCAAGTCTTGCTCCTCCTTCAACCAAGGCCTGGATCCTCTGGAGAATAATCTCCCTGTTGCTGCAAAGTGATTAGAATATCATTGGTTTTAGCAATAGTATCATATATTAAGAAATATTTCTCAAGTCAACTAGTTATTCCTGAAAGCATTCCAAACAATATGCTCAAGGTCAAACAAAAGCTTTCTAGTACCTGATATTCTCAAAATATGATGCCAAGTCCCATCCCAGATTCCAGCCTATTAATTGCACGACAGAAAACAGCTGCTGCCAAGGGTCTTCAATCTTGCTGTCACTTTCCAGCATACTCTGAAGTAGAGTTAGATACATATGATATATGTAACTGAGATTCAGTGTTTTAAAGCAAATACAGATACATTTCAATTACTACAGTTTTGTGTAATGAAGAAATATGAATTATATCCTAACTAATACAAACCTAAGTTTTTATCTAAAACTGCATTTGAGAAATATGAGCATGAAAAATCTGCCTCAATGTTTTGCATAAGCTTATTCTGTGAATAAGTCTACAGATGCCTGTTGCTATCATTCTGTCTCATATTTCAATAATAGTTTGTATGAATGGCAAACAGGTGGCAATAGTATTCTCTGTTCTATTCACATTACTTGTCAAAATAGAGAAACCTGGTAAATAAATCCACATCTATTAACCATTTTTTATAACACAGTATTGTGTGATGCATTAAGCATTTTACTGAAAGTCTGACCATAAGCTTTTCCCCATTTTGTCTGTGTACCTCTTTTTATCTGTAGACAAACAATATCAGAAAAGAAATCCAACTTCTAAATGTAGTTCTACCTTACCTGCATAACCTTTGGAGGTGTGGTTACATATGCAACATAAAATTCAATAGCTCTGGACAGAAGGCTATGAAGAGTCTTTGGCCGCACTTCCAACCCGCGAGTCTGCAACAACCTTGGTAGAAGTTCACACACTGTTGAGTGAGAGAATGATCACATTAGTGTTACAGACAAAAACATTTTAGATCAGACATCTGTACTCAAACATTTAATGTCTAGAAAACAATGTCTAGAATAATGGTATGGGCTTCAAGGACTAAACAATGGCATGCAGCCTCTTTTCTTTTGCTAAGACTTCCTCTCACTAATTCAATTATAGTCCTGGCATACTTAATATTCTTGCTTTTCTCCTCATAGTGAAAGGACTGTAAATTTCATAGACTGCATGATGGAGCAGTAATTTAATATATGAATTAATGCTGTTATCAATTTCAAAGCCTAGTGTCCCCATCAATCTGCAGGTACAATAAAATAAGATGGCAGCAAAGATTCTCACCTAATCATATTCAACTTTCTTGCAGTTGCAGTTATTGTAAGCCTATACTGACTACTGACTAATACAACACAAAATACAAAACTACATATTCATTACTAAGAAACAGTTAATTTTATTTATGCTTTGAATTAAATAATATCATTACCTTTTCTATGGCAATAAAAGCTTTCAACCTGTATACTTACCAAGCATTCTGCGAAATGGATTTATTGGTCCTGTGCAGTGCTTCTCTGCTGCTAACAAACTTTCCACTAGTTTCAACTGGAATTTTAAAAAGTGACATTGTCATCAATATAAAACTTCACCATACATACAACCATCATGTATTTCACCAAATTAATACCAAGAATATATCTTACATCCGCTACAAAAAACATTCAGTATCAATCGTGTCTCTTATAAAAATATACATTTGTGTGACATCAGTTTCAGCAAAATAAAATAAATACAAAAATTGGAAGATAAATAATAATATAAATAACAGTGCAGACAAACACTGAAATTACAATGCAGTACTACAATTTACATTCTAGATAATAAGTGCCATATCAAATGAACTTAAAACTATGCTGATTACATACCCCATGATGAGCCGTAGTTTCTGGAAATGTAGTTGTTAGCAGTAGCATGAGGCGGCAGCGTGTCATTGTGTCCTGTGACCTTTCTGCTGCTGACAATACCATGCTGAGCTGAACATCTGCAGAAAAAAAGTGCTATGGTAAGTTATGTTGACATTTACCTACTTCTATTTGAACTATAACACTTTTTCATGCCAACTTATCAAAATATAAAATCTGGTTTATATTCTAATCTCCATAAATGTCAATACAACAGATTTTTTCCTTTCTCTCTCTTCTTAACATTTGTATCAAAATACCATAAAAGAAAAAGAAGGTGGAATCTGTTAATCCCAACTTTTTGTCACCTTTAGGCAGCATGTTAAACAAATATGCCAGAAAGGATGTTTGAGAGTCTGGAGTTGTCTGCCTCAAGGCTGCCATGATAGTATCCACTTCCCTCCATAGCAATGGCTCTGACACAAATTTTCGTAATCTGCAAAAGAGGATGCTTTCAAAAGCTAGGAGACAGGGCGTGGACATAGCATTACCATATGGGAAACACTTTGATAATAAAAACAAAATGAATAATATAAAACTTAATAGAAATATAATCCTGCATTTCACTGAATTACACTGAAAATTATATAAACATGACAATAATAGAAACTTTTCATCTCATGATCTGACTTTATTTTCTATATCTGCGAATAAAAGGATAAATGTAACATATTATTCACAACTGGAATAATATGAAATCTATTCTTAATTGCAAACTGATAACTGGACTTCCAAATGAGAACACTTTAATTAATCTTTTCCAAGGGATTACCTATATACTGTATCTTAGTACACATATACTTACAAAACACCAAGACATTTTGCTGCTTCCTTCACATTCTTTGCTGCCTTTTCAATCTGATACACCTCAAACTGAGAAAAAAACATATCATTATTAGCTTTCCCATCTAAATTCAACACAAAAGAATAAGCTACATAGAACAGATCACCAGGCTATACATCAACATATGTTAAGATATTTTATATCCAGACAGACAGACATTCTGACTTCCTAGTAGGAAGAGACCAGTAAAATATTAAGAAGCACAACACATATGCATACATATGGACAGACAGACAGACAAAGACACACACACACCTACACAAAACTACATACAGATCCCACCTCAAACACACACCTACACCTACACCTACACTTACACCTACACACCTATACATCCTCTTTCTCTTTCTCATTCTCATTTTCTCTCACTCTCACTATCACTCTCAACCTCTCATCCTTACTCTTAACCTCTCACTCTTACTCTCATCCTCCTCCTGACCCTTGCTCTCTTGATTATCTGTGAGATGTAATAAATGTGAGACTCAAGGTATTTAAAAGATATCCTGGAAATCTGTTATTGGTATTTTGAACATATATAATTGTATAAAAGACACTACTATATGGTAAACTGAAAGATTCTAAAGTATTAGATCATGTTTATGAAAACTTCTTATATTTCATTTATCAAAAAAACATTCTAGTAATATGTATGCTCTGTAACACAAGATCAAGAAAAAATTAGTCAAATGAAAACTGTTGCTAATGTCCTCATCTATGATGCTTTCTGCATGTATACTTGAGGAAAGTCTTAAATAATAACAGAACAAGTGTAGGTGTATATGACTGATGTGTATGATCTGGTAAATAGGTATAATTTGCATTCATCCATTATGGAAAGTTTGTCAACTGCACGGCTTATGACAAATATCTTTCTTCCATAATCACATTTAAAACGTGTCACATCTATTGTGATTATTCCCGTTGTCTCTACTTAAACGATACACCATCCCGCTCTATTTTTTCTGTTCTATAAGATGGCAGTGTCCATTTCTCTCTATCTACACGCGTCTGTCTTTGTACCCTCTACCCATTACAGATTCTACTTGGTAAAACCAATTTCCCCAACAGGTGAAGTCTTCCCATTGTTTGATGGCTTCTATGTTATGTTGAAGAAGTCTGCAATTGTCTTTGATTACTAAAGCCAAAAATAAAAGGCCATGCCACGGGAAAGTCTTGCAGATACGTTAGATAGAGGAAAAGGGAGATCCATATACTATTCCCGATATATAGACTTCATATATTTCTTTACTAACAAAACACGCTGGAATTACTGAAAAACACATAAATAATTCATTGTCCTTCTTTTGTTATTGCAGTAAAGATAAGAGCTAAGAGACAAAACGGCCAAACATATCTGATAATTCGTCCGCCTTTGTATTACCTGAATTCCAAAATTTTGCGGAAACAGAGCTTGAGCTGTTATCATCCAACATTTCGCAGCACAAGGATCACGTTTTTGTTCTTCTTTAGCACGAAATATTAAATATTCCTCATCGGAAAGCCGACTCTGCTCCTCCTCTGGTGACATTGTTGTTGTTTACGTTCGTGTAACCGCGTTCATGGCGGGTGTTTTGAATTCACATATTTTAACATAGAGATTGTCCTAAATACAGACTCCAGTAGTCTGAAACCCGATAAGAGGAAAAAAGAAGAAAGGAAGATTGTATTTAATATCAATAAACCGTTTTTGGCTATTGGCAACAAATATTGCAAATACCAAAATCATTGGAAAATACAAAAAAAAAGACATTACCGTATCTGGTAATATCCGCGTGGACCATTGATATACGTGATGAATATGAACCATCAGTGCATACATATAAGAAAGCTATGTACATAAAAGACACAGCACTGATGCTATCATTTCCATCTCCTCATTTCAACATGATTATGATGATGATATTTATTTTGATCATGCTAATGAGGAAAATAATTATATCATTATTACTATTCCTATTAATATCATAGTTATCATCATTATCATTATCATTAATATAATTATTATCATTACTAATAGGAACATTAACAATGTAGCTATCTTTATTATGATTATTACTATTATTATCATTATCATTACTGTTCCTATTAATATCATTACAAATATCATTACTACAATGATTATCGTTATTATTATTATTATTATTATTATTGTTGTTTTTATCATTATTACTTCCATTATCATTATTACTATTACTCTTATCATTATTATCATCATTATTATCATAATAATGATCACTGTTATTACTATCATTGTCATTCTATCATCATACCATTTTTATTATCATTATCATTATCATGATAAGTATCATTACTCTTATTATTAGTAGTATCACTCTTAGTGTCATTTTCACTATTATAATCATTATCATTATTGTTATAATTATTGATATTCTTATCATCATTATTGTTACTATTATCATCATTACTATTGCTATTATCAATACTATCATTATCAATATTACTATTATGATTATCATCTTTATCATTATTATCATCATCATTATTACTACTAGCATTATCACTATATTCGTATCATTATCATTATCAATATTTCAATAGCATCATATGAAAACTAAAAAAGTGAACAGATTTTGTCTATTTGCAAGACAGGGCACAAGGGCCCCGGGGGGTTCAATTAAAAGGATTATGCTAATGTAATTATATATGAACTTATCTTAGTTGCATATAACTGTTTAATCATAATATATACAATACAGCAGGTACTGTACCATAGAACAACCTTCATAACAGTAAATCCCCTTTGCATAATGAAGATCCTGAAATACTATTAGTATTGAGTTTTCTCCTGTCTTGTCCTACATCACGATGCCAACATTCTCATTAATCTGAGTGTGTAATACACATTATGTTACTGAAACATCTTATGCAAAGTCTAATTGTTGTTAATTATACTAACAAAACTTTCTCTTTCCACTTACAAAACCTTGCGCTTAAACCCTACGCTTTGGTAAATTTTCACCCCCAGATACCAAATGCCTGGCAGAAGAGAAAAAAAAAATGAAATAAATATCGTATTATGCTAAATTGTATATGTCCCTTTGTATAACTTGATAAATAACTTTGGACACAGACTGATTTTCTTGTCAGTGTAGACTACAATAGTAATACTAAAGAGCAGAGTTATTCTTGGCAAATTCTGTTTAATCTCAAATATTTTTTGTACAAGTAAAAAGTAAAAATCAGCTCAAATAAGATCATGTATTATTTTGACATCTTATTCTTTGGCCCCTATATTCCTAATTATTTTCGTGATCAATCCCATCAAGGATTATAAAAGAAATGACTCAATTCTGGATGCATTTACTATGAATAAAAATGGTGTCTTGATATCATATTAGATCAAACCATGTAAACTTTTCCATACTGTAGCGCATTAATTAATTCTACTGTTTAAATACACTTTGAGAACCTCCACCGTATCATCTTTACTCTTTGTTACTTGTACAGATGCCAACTATTTGTGGAATGCCACCTGTAATGCTTTGTGCTTCAAGTTACCGTTGATATCAGTTGGGTTTATAATGCATATGAATACTACAGATAACTTTTTATTGCTTTTTCAGTTGTGATATCATAATATAAACAGATACTATCTGATTTATCAATATGTGTCACGAAAGAACAACATGGCTACCAGTTGGTGAGAAAATCATAATGGAACATTGTAAAATTTAGTAGGTTGTCATTACATAGTCATTTTAAAAAATTACCTTAAGCCTAAAAGTAATCCGAAAAATTCATGAGTGAAGGTTTATCACTCATAATCACACTTTTACCACCAAAGCTCTTTTGTAACACATGGGATTTATGGTTGTCTATGTAATTTATTTGAAATTTTGATACATATTACAAAATATAAAAAAAACACATCCATGTTGCATTGTTTATATTACCAAGAATATATAAAAGATCCTGGGACTGAAAAGGGAACAACAAGCAAGAAACTTCAGATAAATAAAATATTTTATTTGCAATCTCAGAAACACCATTCAAAGGGCTGGATATATTTCAATGGGGCATTTTCAGATGTTACAACAATTACAGTGAATATTCATGTATGATACAATTATTATCAATTATGTTTACAATTTACAACAGCAGTGTCTATACAACCAGTAATGATTTCAGCATTCTACTCAAATAACTGGACTTGCTCAAGCCGTCATTTCTGAAAAAATAAAAAAAAACACATTAATGAAACTGGGATTCTTAATACTATAATACCATACAGTAATAAGTAGAACAAGTGAATAGGCAAATGTCTTTAATTATTCAAACACTCAACTAACTACTAGAAAACATTCCCAAAGATTACACATTCACACAGAAGCATACAAAAACCTACTTACATATCACAATATAGGCCTCTATTCATACACATCTATATGTATCTCTCAATATACATAAATATAATAATGTATGCTACCAGAGATTGAATTAATACATATATATGGCCAAATTACTGGAAAATTTTACACTCATGAATTCTCTAATATGATAATCTCTTTATGTAACTATAAAACATTTTCTCCACTTAGCAAGCTGACACACAGTACGTCTAACTGATTACAAAAGTTTTACCCCCCAAATTAACCTACCTCTATACTGAGCCTTGCACTGCCTTAGAGCTTCATTAAACCCTTCACAAACAGAAACATCAGACTGTGTCTGTGCACACTGGAGGAACTGCTTAATTTCCCAAGCACAAGGCCCCTGAGGTTCTGTTGGACCACTCTGAAAACAAAGATATTCATTTTTTGCATGTGTCTATGAAGATGAATCTTTGAAGAAAGTATAAGGTGGTTATAACAACAACAATAATAATAATGATAATATCCATGGAATTGAAAGAATGAGTGATATCCATGAGAAAACATCTCCATATTACCTGTGCATATGGCTGCTGTGGATAGCCTTGGTATTGTGGGTATCCTTGGGGTTGTGCTGGAGCTGGTGCTGCCTGCTGGGGCTGTTCTGAACTACTGCTACCTCCACTGGTCAAGGCATGACCTACCACATGACCCTAAGAAATATATATATAAAAAATGTCATGAAGCACCTTTCATAAATTATTTTCAAAAATGTGTCTACTAGTTTTTCTAGACTTCTAATATCATGATTATATATAATTACACACAAATATAAATAAACTAATGAATACACACATAAATAAATAATTTCTTATGTAGTTATGATATGATTAAGAATAAATGCAGTATACAAATAACTGCACTAAGAGTTCTTTTTTCCCATTAATATGATTAATGAATGACAAATTATCTCTATATTTTCATTGTAACATAAAAGAGCATGAAGAAAGAGAACAAAAGAATAATTTTGTTTTTTATTGTTAACATCCAACACCATGTTCATAAGATACCATACACAGAATCATATAATTTGGAAATATAAGAATTGAAGATATTTTTCTTAGTTTACCTATACTTATCTAATCTATGCTTGTATGTTTTTTTGATAAGCACCTTACGAGATCTAGAACTGCAGCAAAAATTTCCTTAAAATAATGAACAGACTAATTTTTCTGTACATTTTTATTCTATTCCTGTTTCATCTCAAAGGAAAAAAGGTACATACCACTGCAGAGCCGACAGCAACACCACCAGCAGTTGCAGCCATCTGTGCAAATAATCCAGGCTGCTTTGGTGCTGCTGCAGCTGGTGGAGGAACAGCAGCTGGTGGGGGAGGAGCAGCTCTTGGAGGAGGTGGAGGAGGAGCGGCCCGCCTAGAAATGTAGGCAATTCTCAATCATGAAACTTATCCACCTGAATCTTTAATACTCTGGAAGTCATTTGTGACTGCAAAAACATCATCATCACGTTAAGAAAAATGCAAGTTAGTAATTTCTCCCGAGTCGCACAATTACACACAGAAGATTCTAGAAGTAAGTATTCACCATCAAGCAGTCAATTACCAGCACTACCTATCCCACCTTTTTACCCTCTCCTTTGATTTTTGGAAATATTATATTTTACATTGCTGTTATTACTGTTTATCTCTATGCAATAATCATAATGACAATAATAATTATAACATCACCAATATAAATAGCATTAGAAAAAAAAAAAAATCTGAAAATGCAAAGAGAAGGAAGGACATGTAGATCTGCTAACTGATTTCTTGGTGGTTTTGCATTTGTGGAGACATCTATGAGTAAATGCATTTAACAAAACATTATTAGTGAACATTACATAAAGTTGATATTACTTTTCATGTGTTTTATGTACAATGAAGTTTAGTTTATCTTCAAAAAATTCATAATTCAACTCTACACAATACAATATTATGTGAATCACCACAAGATATCGAGAAGTGTGGGAAGAAGGTTCCCATGGCACAAAAATCACATCACCTTTATTTGCCTATCATTACAAGAATGCAAATCTAATATGTACAGTTTGCAATTTTATATGCAAATAATGAAAATAAAGAGTACTGAGACTACTTAGTGGCAAGGTGGTGAACGTGTTGTAGGAAAATGCCCATTTGTTCATGCCTTTGTAGGCTTATACATTTTCTTTCCTCTATGAAGGTCAAAGTAATTATCAAGGTTAAGAGACCCACAAATTTTGGTGAGATATGTTGACAACTTCACTTGTGATTACGGTCATTATTTGTAGCAATGGCAACTGGCTCATGTTCCACACAGTCACATCAAATCGGCTATAACATCCCTGTAAGGACGATTATAAGAGGTGGAGCTCCCGGCGTAGAGTTCTTTGTGACACTAGCATAATATAATGCTGTCTTTAGTTCAGTCATGGTGTTTACCCTATGATTTC
>NC_091558.1:13071278-13076278 GCF_042767895.1 Penaeus vannamei | reverse complement strand
GAAATTATAATGATAATAATGATACTGATAATGATAGTAATAATAATGATAATGATAAATATACTACTACTACTACTATTACTAAGGATGTTAATTATAATGATAATGATAATGACAATAATAACAAAAGTGATAATAATAAAGATTATAATATTAATGTTGATGATAATAATTGCAATGGCCATGTTTTACATTATCATTGTTGTAATAAGAATGAATAGGATGATAATGATATCAATATTTTATACCATCGCTTCTATTATTACCATCATAACTTATAATAATTGTTACAATATTCCTGGAATAGAAACATGTTCGATCGACGTTCATGACAAATTTCGCTTTTGTAAAAAAAATCTCATTTATGAATTTTCTCTCCAATTCGACTACCATTATCCTTTTATCATAATAATTAGTTATTATTACTATCGTCATTGTTATTCTTGTTATTTCTATTGTCAACTTTATAGGAATTATCGCCATGTTTACCATTGTGTATTATCCTTATTACTTTTATGATTATCTTTATGTATATCATTGTTACTATTATCATTATCGTTAATGTTATTGTACGTACTACTTTTCCTTGTATGCTTACTGTAACCATTACCATTATCACTGTCATAGAGTATGGATCAAACACAATAAGATAAGAAATATTGCATATAAGTTTTCTTAAGAAAGGCGACATGGTAATACAGTTGCTTTCTCCAAAAATATTGTCAGAAAAATTAAATAACTTATTAGGTTGTAACTTCTCTCCGCACATGCGTTTGGTTTTCAATGACATAATGGCAATTTTGCCTGTGTCGAGACTTTTATCATTTAAAACCTTATGATATAAAGATTGCTATCAAAATTGTTATTTTCTTACAGCTACCTCCTGCACGTGAAGAGAGAATGTTCCTCTATCCCTGACTGAGGACTTTATACATGATGAAATGAAAACTTAAAACATCTGTATGGGAATTAGACATGACATTTTCTTACAGCTAACAGGTCTTCGTTTCATTTATAGGTCAGTCCATAGACAGTAGTAAAATTGTTTACATTTTATTAAAGTCCTAAAAATACTACTACAGAACACCCTATATGTATGTATATTATTTATAGGTGATCACTTATATACAATGCTGTACAATCTATGTATAAAATGCACATGAAAAATGGACATATTTAAAAATACCAATTGGCATTATTCTTGTAAAGTCTGCGAATATTAGAAAAGAAGAAATAAAAGTTGAAAGAGAGTGGAAAGAGTCAGAGACGAGGCAAACATAGTAGAAGTTTGAAGGCAAAGAAAGCGAGAGGGTGTACTTGTCTTAAAATCTATTTCAAATTCCTAATGTTTCGTTTCGTGAATGACACACATAAAACTTGATATATTTCTTTCTCACAATCGATATACTGGACCAAACGTTAAGGAAACACAGATGATTGAAATTTATCATTTCCTTCCGTACGAGATAACAATAATGCTGCAGCCTAAATTTGCAGAACGAGTAGCCTCTCAAAGAGAATGATACAAGAGTCGAGATTCATACAAAGACGTTAAAAGTAACTCTGAAAAAGGTGCGAGGGTTAGGTCAAATATGACCGGATTGAATAAAAAGCTTCTGCATATGATTTACAAATACACGAGAAACATATTTGATGAGTGTTATGAGTTACAAAGCAATGCATTAATAAACTAATGATACAAGCTTTTATCATCACGGCACTGCTTACTGATCGATAACCTTACTATAAGGGAATGGTTCTTTGCACATTTTTCGACACTGCTTCCGAAAAAAGAAACATTTCACCAAGTACCGAAGACATGAGAAATCGAAGTGAGAAGAACTTGCAAATATATAGACTACGACAAGGCTATATACCGAAGTACACCAAAGTCCAAATAGTTTTCCAAATATCTTGAAAGGGACAGAATTTTCGCCGAGTTTAGGGGTAGCATCTTTGCCGTGAGCATCGGAGAGGAGCGCACAGAAAATGCACCTTGGCCACATATTTGACCCGAAAATGGAAACGGTGTCTTTTTTTTATTATGGGTTGGAGGATCTTGGGCGTGGATTTATTCTTTTCCGTAATTCGTTCTATTGTATCATGTCTAGGGATGAGGATATCGCGTAATATAAGTAGGTTGTCATTGATTACTTCCATTATCTAGAAAATGTTCAGTAAATACTAAGTATGAGTATGTATGTGTAAATAGTGTATGGAATCGAGGACGAATCCGATACTGTTGTCTCACTTTCTTCAATAAATCTAGTTTGTGCACTGTGGGTTTTTCTACCATGGTATCAACACGGTAGAGTGTTTTTCCATTCATGTGTATATAATATGCATGTATGTCGTAAGTATGTATGCAAGTATGTATACATGTGTGTGTGTGTGTGTGTGTGTGTGTGTGTGTGTGTGTGTGTGTGTGTGTGTGTGTGTGTGTGTGTGTAAGTGTGTGCGTGTGCGTGTGCGCGTGAGTATGTGTATATGTACATGTATGGGCATGGGTATGAGTATGTATATGTATACGTGTATGTGTATGTGTATGTGTAAGTGTAAGTGTAGGTGTAAGTGTAAATGTAAATGCAAGTGTAAGTGTAAATGTGTGTGTGTGTGTGTGTGTGTGTGTGTGTGTGTGTGTGTGTGTGTGTGTGTGTGTGTGTGTGTGTGTGTGTGTGTGTGTGTGTGTGTGTGTGTGTGTGTGTGTGTGTGTGTGTGATATTGTGGACAAAATGGTCGCAAAAAGTTTAATCACATAAAGATAAACATACAGATGCAGCATGAATACAAAGGCATAATCAAAATATCACTCAGCATTACGCTGTCACAGCAATTGTATGTTAAGTCTAAATCCACAGAAATGAATTACACAGAAACGTATCTAATACTGATGTTTGTCTTCGGTCGAAATCGTGATCAGTACCACGATCATATCCTCTCAAGAACGAACGAACAATTTGTATACAACTCACAATGACTATAAATTCACCTTGGCAATATATTTTAGAATCATGGGTCCAGGTATTCATTATTCAACAACATACTCCCACAGGTCACCCTGGTCCTCAGAATATAATGAATGAAACCGAAAATTGACAGCCTAAAATATCAGCCTTTGGGACATTGGGTTTACTGGGGTCAGAGGCCACCTCTTTTGCATACGGATAAAAAGTCAAAATATATAAATATAATGTCTAAAGTTGTTTCACTATCACAATTCTTGTACGAATATCCGTCGATTCAGTCTGACACCTTACTGTTTAAACTGTGATGGATTATCAAAACTTATTTATTTTTTCATCACAAACATCTGCTTATAATAGCTCATGTCTCTGAAACTTGTGGCAGGTAATTTTCTCTATGCAGTTGCTGCTTCACACATCACAGTATATGGCCATTTTACTAGATTTTTTTTCTCCTTATTTTCTTGTAGCACTTCACCAATTTCTTCTGCAAACAAGGTGGTGGCGATAATATTCCGCCACACAAGAAGCCATTTGTCTTGATGCCACTGCCGTCGATCTGCTCAGGGTCATGGTCTACCCTGCCTCAGCTTGCAGTGGTTCATAAGCTGGCGGTGAAATAAGATGAAGTAAATAAACAGGCAACCGCATGACTATAACAGTATTACTTACTGTGCGGTTACGGTTATCACTTTTTCCGTGAAATGTGCAATTTGCGATTCACAAACGAATTTTTGTTGCTGGGAATGCTAAGTTTTGAAGTCATGATTTCAGGTAATCGAGTTCATTCATAAAATACGAGGTATTCCGTAAAATCGTATAGCAAATGTTACCTAGTTAGCTATAACAGCATGTTTTTTTTATTAATCTAAAAAATATCAACTCGTTATGATCACAATATCCACTGCATTTTAAGTGCCAGTGCATCGTGTCCCACCTGTAGCTAGTACATCATGCCAGCATGACTGTGGGAACGAAATAAGTAGAAGTTCGGGTTGGAGGAGACTGCGAAATCAGGCGCAGGTCGCTCTATGCTGGTGTACACCCCCTCGTCGCCTCGACTCACGCCTGCAATATGACATTTTAATCTATGTGTTCATGAAGATACATGCATTACCTTTGCTACTGAGGGAATGGATGTTTTCTTTTATTGATTTACATGCTTCTGAGGAATAAATAAGGCTCTCTGCAATTTGAAAAACTCAATAGGCTTAAATACCTAGGGATAGTTTCCTCAACACCATAAGGTAATATACTGTTTATTTGTCCGTCTGAGAATCCAAAATGCCTTTGTATTCGCTGATGTGCCTCGACCATTCTTTCTCTATGTCGTTCAATTTACAAAATAGTCATGAGAACTTACTTACGTGCTAAAACCTGTTAGGAAAAAAAGAAGTCAAATAGAAACAAGGACAAAAAATTCAGTCAAATCTGTTAGCCGTCACATTACCCCCTTGGCCTTGTCGATACCCTGGCCAGAGTCTTGCCTTGACGTCGTCGCCGTCGTCACGGGTTGGTCCATTATTGTCTCGTGGGGGAGGAAAGGGGGTGTTTTGTCAAGCACGAAAGGAAGATGAGGTAAATAGATTCACTTTCGTCCGATAAGCCACCGGGTGTTTGAGAAAGATTCGAGGAGCGACTTTCTTCACATAAATAATCGTCTCTCAAGATTCAGCTGGAAGGACTGTGTTCACTGAAGTAACTGAAGCTATCTTATTAATCTCATTATACAACATTTTCCTATTTAAGTAGGCAATGACACAATTTTTTCTACATTAACTATTTACCCATGTATAAAAATACTAGCTGTTAGATGAATAAAGTCTTTTTATGGACTACATATTCTATTCTAGGATCAGAAGTGAACTACTTACCCTGGAATTATGATTTATGTTTATTACCATGTGATGGTCTCGGTCTATTTGTTATGCTAATGCTATATTCTAATTTACTGGGGCATTAAATCTACACAGTGTCTATCATCTACACTTCTATTTAGCTAATCAGTTTATCGAAGTCGTGGTAGTTGTAGGTCGC
>NC_091558.1:13033778-13053778 GCF_042767895.1 Penaeus vannamei | reverse complement strand
GACAAAGGACATCTCGGGTCAACATTTTTTTTTCTTTAATATGTCGTAAATTAACTCTGCTCATTCTCGGAAAACACCCAAGGGAGAGGCGACGTAGGCGGGTCTGACTAAGGCAATGATCTCACTGTCGGTCTTCTTAATGACCCTGAAAATGCAGAACAAGACATAAAAGAAGTGATTTATAATCTTCCCTAATATAAAGTCCAGGGCTTCTGTGCTGCAAATGAGAGAACGTGTATATGACCAACATTACAAAGCTTATAATGATTCACCTGGTCAAGGTTCTATTTATCTATCAGCCACAGAGACAAAGATGATCATCTGACCATATCCATCAGATACAATACCCCCCCCCCTCTCTCTCTCTCTCTCCCTCTCTATATATCTCTTTCTCTCTCTCTCTGTGACCCTCATCACCAGTAAACATGTGAACAAAAGAAAAACAAAACAACACTACGACGACATACAGAAATAAACAGAAGCCGCGACGTTTCGGGTGAATTAGTTCATCCTCTTCGGGCGGCGATACCCAAAAGGACGGTCTCATTTTAACCTCGCCACTCCAACATTTTCTCCGCTTCTGACTCACTGGGACCACCTGAGCCCCCACAGCCCCCGCCGCTTCGATCATAAGAACTGTAAGAAGACCCAGAAAGACGGCAGAGAAGAAGGAGAAGAGAGACAGGGGGGAAAATGAGACACCAAGAGTGAATGATGGAGGGGAAAAATACCGAAAGCCGAGAGAAAAAGATGATAAATTACGAGCGGGGAGAGAGTCAGAAAAAAATAGATAAGACCAAGGGTGGGAAATCGATGTGGAAGAGGATGACGAAGGGTGTGAAGACGTGAGAGGAGATCATTATGCAAGCCAGCGCTGCCCTTGTGGATGTTTGGATACAGCCTTGAAGAGGTGCCGGTGCTTGACGCTGGGAGCCGAAGGGGAGGCGGTGACGGCGAGGTGATGGAGCGAGGAAGGAGGGAGGGAAATGAGTGCGGCGAGAGGAGGGAGAGAGGGAGGGAAATGAGTGCGGCGAGAGGAGGGAGGGAGGGAAATGAGTGCGGCGAGAGGAATGAGGGAAGTGTGTGCAACGCAAGGAGGGAGGGAAATGTCTGCGGTGAGAGGAGGGAGGGAGGGAGGGAAATATCTGCGGCGAGAGGAGGGAGGGAGGGAAATGTGTACCGCGAGAGGAGGGAGGGAAATGAGTGCGGCGCAGGGAGGGATGGCTTGGCTTGGAGGTTCCTTTGGTAATCTTTTTGCTGATTGGAAGGTTCGGTTTGTTGTTCTTTTGACTGAATTGATTACTATTTCTTACCCTTTTGACTGACATGAAGTTTGTCCTCTTGTCTGCTAGTTGACTTGAAGATTTACAACTACTTTTTGGACTATTTTGTTACTCTTTTGAATAACCTGAACGTTTTCTGCTACTCTTTTAACGGACCTTCTTTTTTATTATATATTTTTTATTTATCTATTTATTTTTAACGGATTTTCGGTACTCTTTCACCTAACTGAATGACCGGTCCATCTCGTCCCTTCGCAAAAAAAAGAAGCGTTCAAATGACACCAAAGAAAAAAAAAAGAAAGAAAGAAAGAAGAGAAAAAGAGGAATATCATCATGCGACGCTTTCGTCCAAATTCGGGAGAGCGCAGTGCGGCCGCGGGAATGCAAGCCATGCACGACGATAAGCGCGGAGATGTTGGTCAGAAAAAGGTGATGGCCGTTGTGTGGCGGAGGTCGCTAGAGAAAAAACACACGCCCGCATGGTAAAGGTTAAGTTCATGAACTCATGGGCTCTTATTAGCGGGGGCTGTGAATAAAGGGCGAAGGGGGAGGGGGGGGGAGAGTGAGGCTGCAGTGACTATGAGGGTCTTGGCGATGCTGACCGTGGATGCCAACTTGTCACTGAGAGGCTGACATCGAGAGTGACAACCCTTGGCGTCCTTCCCCTTCCTCACCTTCCCTTTTTCTACTACCACCCTTTCGTATCTCAAATCCTCCTCTAATTCCTTCCGACCCCCTCATTCTTTCCTCACACCTCTTCTCCCCCTTACGTTACTCAAATCCTCCTCTCCTTCCTTCCACTCCCCTCATTCTTCCCTCACACACCTCTCCCTCCGTCCACACCCTCTCTCCCTCCCTCCCTCCCTCCCTCTCTCCCTCCTTCCCTCCCTCCCCGGTATCTCCCGATCTGAGATTCCAGCGCGGCACTCCCTCATTACCCGAGGTGACGCCATAACAGCAGGACGCTCGGCACAGGGCACGCTCTCACGGGAGGCGCTTCGGGGGCGTGGGTTCGCCTCCTTCGGGATGTTGTCGGAGACGTTGCACCCGGAATCCCTTGTGCGGCGGGGGGGAAGAGAGAGAGAGAGAGAGAGAGAGAAAGAGAAAGAGAAAGAGAAAGAGAAAGAGAAAGAGAAAGAGAAAGAGAGAGAGAGAGACAGAGAGAGAGAGAGAGAGAAAGAGAGAGAGATAATATCATATGGACACACGAAAAATAAAGGGCCATGCATGTGGCCACACGGACCTCATGCCATGAAGTCATGCATGATCAAATGATCAAAGAATATAAAAACGAGCATTCGTCACAGATCCACAAAGTCTTCCTATCCATTTTCCTCGAGTCTCTTTTTCATACGAGGTCAAAGGTGACAAAGTGCACGATCTTCTCCCAGGAAATTTTATCTCGCAGTCAAAAAAATGTTGAATCATATTCATAAATGCAAATGCAATCCCGCCAACTAAATGGAAAATGTGAACTCGCCTTTGAAATTACGTGTCATCTGTAACCAAATTCCTCCTCCTTTTCCTTTTGTCTCGAGGTTCCTCACGCGACCTTTGCGCCAGGGCTGCAGGTGGTCGTCTCGGGCGGGAAGGAACGGAGATTCTACGCTGTTTTTGCCCTTTCTTTCCATCTATGCACCGGACATTTTTTCGTTTATCCTTTTTAACGTGTGGACTTTTCTGTTTCGACATAAACGACATAAATTTCGGCATACATTCTCAATCAACCTCTCCGCTCCTGTTTCCATCAGGAGACTAAGAATAATAATCTTACCCCGACGTAGCATAACGCTGTCCTCGGGATCCTGGCGCCTGGGACAACCAGAGGTCAGCGCCCCGCGGAGGACAATCTTCCCATTCAAACCTGCAGTGGCGGCCCGGCGTCGTCGCCTCATTACACCATAATAAATTACCTCAGCCCGCGAGCATTCAGGACCGGGGTCTTAAACCTTCCCCGTCCGCCTCTTTGTCGATCCCTGCTCCTCTCCCTCCCCCTGTCCCGGGATATCCACGCTCTGTATGTACCAAGCGCTTTTTCTCCGCCAGCCTCCTCCCGTCCGTCTCCCTGTCCCGGCCGCGTCTCGCCTTCTGTCTCCCTTTGGGTCCCCGTCCACGACTCCCGGCCAGGTGTCTCTTAATGTGTATCATCCTCATGTTTCTGCCAATGCCTCTAACTATCCCCGAGTCTCCCGCTGGCCGGGCTGGGTATTTTATGGCTGCTCTCATTAAGACATAAAAGCCTGCGTGAAACAATGCCTCTCATGCGGACTGTTTTATTGGATTCCTTATCAACGTAATGGTTACTGATGGTTTTGTGAATTGCAGGTACACCCTCGCTACCCACTCTCTTTGTTTCTTCATAGCTCCCTCCCTTTTCTCCCTTTCTCTCTCTCTTACTATCCTCAATTTCATTTTTTCTTTTTCATTCTTCTTCGTGAGTTCTCGACCGGAGAACAATCTGCGTCACATACAAATCTGCGAACAAACAGTATAACAGTACTAAAAATGCAGATAAAAGAAGGATAAATAACAGAAAAAAGAAAACATAAAAAATATGATGACTAACAATAAGAAAAAAAGCAGACAGATCCAAAGGAAAGACACCCCCCCTCCCCTCTTCCATAGAAAATCTTATCATTGGCCCTTTCAAGACATAAGTGACTTAAGCCCTCCTCCTCCTCCTTCCCCCCTCCCTTCATCATCTCCCTTCCCCCTCCTCTTCCTCCTTCCTCCCCCTCCCCCTCTTCCCCCTCCTTCTCCATGCCATATGGTACAAATCCGATAATCTGGCTCAGTGTTCCGGACTCGCCAGCCATCGGAGGTCCTGAGTTCGCCTCCAGAGTCATCGACCTTCGCGTCCTGGCTCCTCGTGTCACATCCTTCCTTAGTATTTCTCTTGTTGTTGCAGGTGCGTTGCCTTTGCAGTTTGGTGGGTAATGGCAAGAATGGTAATGGCAGTAATAAAGACAGCGAAATGTTAATAATAACGATAATATGATAATGGTGATGGTGACGTCGACGACTTCGATGATGGCGATGACAATGACAATGGTGGTGGTGGTGGTGGTGGTGGTGGTGGTGGTGGTGATGATGATGATGATAAAGATGATGATGATGATAATGGTGATGATGATGATGATAAAGCTGCTAATAATGATAAAGATAATGATAATGATGATGATGATAATAACAATAATGAAAATAGTAATAATAACGACACTAATAATAATGATAATGATAACAATAATATTAATAACAACAACAACAATAATAACAACGATACAATCCCTTTTGCCCTGCTTTATCTCCACCACCGCCATCTTAGCCACACAAACCACACCAACCAACACCTCCCCACCCCCTCCCCCTGCCCCACCCCCGTGCAGCTGGCAATAATGGGATCGCGAACCTTGAAAAAGTCGTGCTTTACCGCGGAGGAAAAATGCTGAGAAAAAAATCGGGAGAAAAAAAAAAAAGCCATCTGGGATGTTTGGACAGCGCCGTATTATGGTTCGGAATTTTATCGAAGTTAGTGTCGTCGTTTTTTCGTAGTTTCGTAGTTTTGTAGTTTTCGAAATAACATATTATCCTTGAAATCCATATAAAAAAATACATGGATGAAAAAAAAAACATCTTGCAGCTATCCGTTACCAGCGTATAAGAAAACAATCCATTTCACTACAGAAAAACAGACGCAAATAAAAAAGAAAAAAAACATTAACCTTCGCATTTTTTCCTTCCCTTTCGCCCCTGAACTCAGCGCCGCCAAGGTTGCAGGCAGGAACCCTCGTCATTACCATGTTATTGCCCTCCTGAGAGAGGCTACCGCAGTGCTGCCATTTTTGCACGAGACCCTGATGGGCCTGTCCCGCGATCCTGCGCTTTGAGGTCCGCCGCCGCCGCCGCACCTCATTTGAATATAGGCGGCGGGCGCGGCGCGGCGGCTGACACGCTCCTGACGCCCGCGACAAGGGGACAACTCGGGGGGTTTTGTGTGCTGTGAACAGGATCCCTGCGTTTAAGACCGCCATCACTGATTGCGGGGCGGTCGGTTTTTTTTTTTTTTTTTTGGTCATGGTTAACGTGATTGTCAAGCCATCTTGGTCGTAATCCTCAGCACCATCATAATGATAATATAATAATGATAATAATAATAATAATAATACGAATAATGGCAATAATAATAATAATAGAATGATAATAACCATGATGCTGATGATAATAAAAATAGAATGAAAATAAGGATAATGATAATAATAACAATAATGATGATAACAAGAATGGTGGTGATGGATAACAACAATAACAATAATAATAATAATAAAAATGATAATAATGATAATGATGATAATAATAACAATGACAATGATAATGATCATAATAACAATTATAACGATAATAATAACGATAATCATGAAAAACAACAAGAATAACAGCAATAAAAAATAAATTTAAATTTAAAAATCCCCATTATCACCATCACACAATTCAACCAGGCACTTAACACACCAATCTTTCCCCCAAAGAAAGAAAGAAAGAAAAAAGAGTCTAAAGCAAAAATTCGATCGAGCGGAAAAAGAGAGACACGTCGAGACCACACGCACGGGCCTGTACTTTAAATATTTGGTCCTGGACCCTTTACCAATACTCAAAACTGCAAGTCACGCCCCAGTGTATTTCCATCTCGAAATCCCCCGTTCACGACAAGCCATTAGGGACAAATAAGTACAAGATAATGCCCGAGAAACACCTTTATCGCTTATCTCGTGCTTTGCTGACCAGCCCCTGCGTTATCAGATTCTCCTTGACCCTCGTGTGGCCTGGCCGGTTCCTCCTTCCTTCCTTCCTCCTCCTCCTCCTTTTCTTCTTATTTTTCTATTTCTCTTTCTTCGTGATCATCGTCACTTTCTTTTTCTTCTTCCTTTCTTCTACTTTACCCTTCCCCCCTTCCACTCTCTATCTTCTTTCGTCTTCCCTCTTCTTCTTCCTTTTATTTCTTCCACTGAGGTAAAGGATAAGAATGAGGAGATAAGGATGGGGATAGGAGGGGGATGAGGAAGAGGAGTAGAAGAAGGAGGAGTAGAAGAAGGAGGAGGAGAAAGAGGAAGAGGAGGAGGAGGAGGAGAAGAAAGAGGAAGAGGAGGGGGAGGAGGAAGAGGAGGAGAAAGAGGAAGAGGAGAAGGAGGAGAAAGAGGAAGAGGAGGGGGAGGAGAAAGAGGAAGAGGAGAGAGAGGAGCAGAACCAGGAGAAGGAGGGGAGGGACTAGAAGAAGGAGGAGAGGAAGAAAAAGATAAGGAGGAGGAGGCAAAGGAATAAGAAAAAATAGAGGGTGCATAGAGGCGGAAGAGGAAGAGGAAAAGGAAACAACAGGAGGGATTTCTGTCTTCCTCTCTCCCTCCTAAAGTGCTTCAAGGAAAAGGGGCTTCTTCTCCCTCCATCCGGTCCCCTGATCACATTATCCCTAAGTGACAGAAGGTAAAAAAAGAAAGAAAAAAAAATCAAGCGCATACCGAACAACACTTAAAAGGCAACAAAACGAGAAAATGCATTAATCATGTCATATCCAATATTCATCTTTCTTTCATCGTCTGACTTCTTTCTTTCTTTCTTTATTATATTCGCTCGGTAAACTGTATAGAAAATAAGTGTAATGGAAATAATATCTCAGGCTATATTATGGTTACTGTAGAGGTTAATATATATATATATATATATATATATATATATATATATATATATATATACATATATATACATATACATATACATATACATACATATATATATATATATATATATATATATATATATATATATATATATATATATATATATACATATACATATACATATACATACCTATGTCCATGCATATATATATATATATATATATATATATATATATATATATATATATATATATATATATATATATACATATATATACATATATATTTTTTTTTTTTCTTTTTTCTTTTTTCTTTTTTTTTCTTTTCTTTTCTTCTTCTTCTTCTTTTTGATACAAAGGGATCAGTGTTTGCATCCGTAGCACTTATGCATAACTCCATGGAAAGCTCGGACTCTGCTAAGCTGGGAAGTACATAACATAAGGCCCCCGAGAAGCAGTTGAGTCCGACACGACAGCTATAGAGCAGGAGGAGGAGGAAAAAATAAGAAAAAGGAAGAGGATGAGGATGATGATAAGTGGAGTAGGAGTTGGAGTTAGAGGTGGAGGAGGAAGAAGGAAAGAAAGAAGAGGAAGAGGAAGAGGAAGAGGAAGAGGAAGAGGAGTAGGAGTATGGAGAAGGAGGAAGAGGAGGAGGAGGAGGAGGAAGAGATGGAAGAAGAAGAGGAGGAGGAGGAGCAAGAAAAGGGAGAAGAGGAAGAGAAGGAAGAAGAGGAAGAGGAGGAGGAGCAAGAAGAGGAAGAGGAGGAGGAGCAAGAAGAAGAAGAAGAAGAAGAGGAGGAGGAGGAGGAGGAGGAGGAGGAGGAGGAGGAGGAGGAGGAGGAGGAAGAAGAAGAGGAGGAGGAGGAGGAAGGGGAGGAGCCATAGCAAATAGCTCTCGAGAGGCAAGTGCCGCCTCCACAGCCGTACAGTACTTTCCGAGAATGACAGTTGGAAGTCAACGAGCGTTTGTTCTGTTCTCGAGATCGGGTTCCCTCTCACGGTCCAGCAAGAAGGGTTGTTGGTGTAAATACGGGTTTGTGAAGAGGTGTCAGAGAAGGCGTTCTTATAGTGGGAAAACTATCGATCTAATAGTTTTTTTCGTGTAAATTTTGATAGCGTCGGTAGTCCGTGGTAGATTACGGTAGATTTATAAAGAGAATTGTAAATGCGGGTATGTGAAGAGGTGTCAGAGAAGGCGTTCTTATGATCGATCTAATGCAGTGTTGATGAATGATTTGGCTATCGTAGTCGGTGGTAGATTGCGGTAGATTTAAAGCTAATTGTGAAAGAGCACATTTTATTGATGTTTACATGACGGACGAAAGGAACGATTTCTAGTAACAAAAAAAAAGAAAAAAAAAATTCCCTATAAGCTGCATGTCATTCCATCATAAATAGAGTTCTTGATGAATGCACATTCCTGTCATGCGCATGGCGGATGGCTCACAAGGCAGGCGATGGGAATATCTTCGTGTACGGAGATATACAGTCACTGTAACAGTTAACACCAAATGCTTCTTCAGGCTTCTAACACAGCCTTACAATCTTAGGAAGAAATTTGGAGGAACTGTCCAAGTTTTTCTTTTCTCTCCCTCTTTCTGCTACTCTGTATCTGGTTCCAGGCGCTGTACCTCAACACACATGTGCCAAGTTCACGGATGAGATGACGGGTGTTTGGGAGGGTCTCGCCTCGGTTCACTGCAGAAAGAACTGATATTTTACTCCTCTTTTATCGAAGTCTGAATACCTGTGCTGTCTCCCTATATATATATAGGTCGTGGTTTCGATCTGTGTCAGAGTGCTAGTCGGTAACTGCAATGACCAATGTATGCTCAGGTATTCTCGATGTGCAGAATTCCCTCCAACCTTCCATTTCGCGCTCATATGACGCCTCTCAATTGCTATGATCGAGAATAGTTTTAACAGATTGTGCACCCGAGTCTTATAATCGTCGCGCCAAAGAGACAGCTGGGTAAAATTCCCTTCAATTGTCGTTTCCGTGACTTCAACCAGCGCAGAACGTGAAAAAACTGTATCAGAAGCACAATCTCTCTTCGTTTTCTCGCGACGTCCTTAGCGCAGACGAAGTGAAGCGGCAGATCCAAGACCCATTAGCGATAAGGGAGATAGCGAGCCTCCCAAGAGCCACGGCAAGCCACAAAGCGGGAGCGAGCCAAGCATTACTATCGTCAGGGAGAAACCAAGCACAGGGCATCGCTGGCTTGATCTTCTGCGATAACGACGAAGCACAGAGCGCGCAGGTATAATTGAAGCTCTGATGCCGGGACTTCGCTGCACACCTGAGATTACACCTGATGACGTCACAGGTGTCAGGTCGGCAACCTCTCTCTTGTCCCTCGTGTGTCCGTCGCCGAGATGAGCAGATGGCGGACAGGAAGGCTTTCTCTGGGCTCTTCCTCGCACGTGCACGCACGCGCGCACGTGTATACACGCACACACATATACATAAACATAAACGGATAAATAGATATATTGTATATATATATATACATACAGTATATCTATATATACGTATGCATATATATACATATATATATACATATATATATAATATTATATATATATATATATATATATATATATATATATGATACATACATACATACATATACTGCATATACTGTGTACATATATATATATATATATATATATATATATATATATATATATATATATATATATATATATATATATATATATATATATATATATATACATATAAGCATACACACATATACATACATACACGTGTATGTATATGTATATATATATATATACATACATACATACATATATATATATATATATATATATATATATATATATATATATATATATGTGTGTGTGTGTGTGTGTGTGTGTGTGTGTGTGTGTGTGTGTGTGTGTGTGTGTGTGTGTGTGTGTGTGTGTGTGTGTGTGTGTATATATATATATATATATATATATATATATATATATATATATATATATATATATATACATATACATGTGTGTATATACGTGTGTGTGTATATATATATATATATATATATATATATATATATATATATATATATATATATATATATATACGTGTGTGCATGCGTGTGTGTATGTATGTATGTATGTATGTATGTATGTATGTATGTATGTATGTATGTATGTATGTATATATATATATATATATATATATATATATATATATATATATATATATATATATATATATATATATATTAGTGTGTGTATGTGTGTGTGCGCGTGTGCATGTATGTACACACACATAGACAGATATATGAACGCACACGCGTAAACACATATATACAGCACATAAATGCCAACACACACACACCCATGCAAACACACTCAAACACATATAAAAATGCGCACACACACACGCACAATTATATTTGGACAGAACCAATTACGACATGCGCAGTGGGCGTCCCGAGGCGGCGCGGCAAGGGCAGGGGTAGCAGGGCGCGCCCACGTTCCGCCCGCGACCGTGGCGTTGGGCGGCGGCCGGGCGGGGTGCGCGCGCGACCGTCACGTTAACGGTGAGGACTACCAGGGTGTACTTCCTCACTTGGGAAACAGGGGGACGGAGAGAGCTAAAGGATGAGTGAAGAAGAGGAGGCGAAGGAGAAGGAAAAGGAAAAGGAACAGGACGAGGAGGAGGAGAAGGAAGATGAAGAGGAGGAAGAGAAGGAAGAAGAAGGAAAAAGAAGTGGAGGATGAGGAGGAAGAGGACGACGAGGAAGAAAAGGAAGAGGACGAGTAGTAGGAGGAGAAGGAAGAAGAGGAGTAAGAGGAAAAATACAATGAAGGAGAACGAGGAGGAGGAGGACGACGTCATGGATTGAACGAGAGGAAAACGAGCAAAGAAGGGGGAGGAAAGAGAAGAAAAATGGAGAAAAGAGATAACAAAAGAAGAAAAATAAGCAGAAGCATAAGGAAAATGCAGAAAGATGCAAGCAAAGAGGACCCAAAAAACAACGAGAATGAATGCTAATCCCGTTCCGCTCCAGGAAGACAAGAGACAGAAAACGAAAACAAAAAGACGTTACAGTAGCTCGTCCCCAAATAAAGAGAGACGAGGAAGCAGGGAGGCAGGGAGGCAGAGAGAGAGAGAGAGAGAGAGAGAGAGAGAGAGAGAGAGAGAGAGAGAGAGAGAGAGAGAGAGAGAGAGAGAGAGAGAGAGAGAGAGAGAGAGAGATAGAGATAGAGATAGAGATAGAGAGAGAGAGAGAGAGAGAGGGGAAAGAAAGAAAGAAAGAAAGAGAGGAAGAAAGAGAGAAAAGAAAGAAAGAGAGAAAGAGAGAGAGAGAAAAAAAGAGAGAGAGAGGCAGGCACAACACTCCTCCTGCCTTTGCCTCGAGACAGCCACTCCCGAGTACAAGACGAGCGGCGGATAAGTAATCAAGAAAATATGTTCGACAGTTAAAGATTTCTCGTTGTGAGGGAAAGATCGGAGAGAGAGAGAGAGAGAGAAAAAAAAAATACTGAGGCCCTTCTTCTCGAACATGCATTTTGACTTGGTTTACTAATGTACTGATTCCTTGACACGAGTAGTCCGTGCTGATGTAGCAGACGCATTTCCACGTTGAAGGATAGATCTTATCTCACGTGAACAAGCTAGCACGAGTGGGAGGGATTCTTGCTGTTGGGATAGGCACGTTTTTTTGGGGGTAGGACAAGTTAGGGGCGGATGGCGGACGAAGGACAGGTGGAATAGGTGAAAGAGGTGGTGCAGGTGAGGCAGGTACGCGTGCCGGGGCAGGCGGACGAGAATGGGTAGAGCAAGTAGGACAGCTGCCTGAATAAGCCGAGGTAAGTAAGACGAGTTGCAGCGGAATGCGCAGGTGAGCGGGTCAGACGCGCACGTTGCAGCGGACACCAATACGTAAATGGTGTAAGGGAAAAGAGCCTACCGAGGGGTGGTGGGAGGGCGAGGGCGGACCTGCAAAGGCTCGACCGGTTTCCACGGTTACCTGGTGTAGCCGTCGAAGTAAGCGGGGCGGAGAGCGAAAAGGGGGGCGGGGGTATGTCAACACCAGACTCACCTGCCCCTTGGCATGGTGAGTAAGACGTTGCTGGCTAAAATTGGCAGATTCTATAAAGGTATGTAAACACGTCCAGGTGAGCAGGGCTGGCGCTGCGTGCTGGCGCGGAGCATGACGGGCGCGAGAGAAGTTCCCGTGAGCTCCCCCTACGCCCCCCCCCCCCTGAGAAAGGGGTCAGTCTCTTTGGATGAATGATCCTCGTGACGTAATGGCAGGTCCGGGACCGTGTACAAGATTATCCCAATCATCCTACCGAGTGAGCATAGCCACTCGAGGTAAACCACTTACAGTAAGAGAAAATTCATTAGGTGCCTCAGACAAATTTCCGCTCAAAATATATTCTCGCCGAAGAGATAGCCTTGTCTGTAAAAGTTTTTCCCCCTTAAACGTCCAGGATGTTTCCCTCTCAAAAGCACACAGCACGGGTTTACGAGGCCCGCCCTGACGTGTTAACATGCCATTACCTGACGCCGCAAAAAGGTGAAGAATGATTGGCTCTTTGTATCCTCTCGACGCAACACGCCGGCCGGACCTCAGCTCCTGCCGGCGCTGACCGGCGGATGCTCGCAAGGGAGGACGTGGCCCAGGAAAAATCTTGCAGCGCGGTTTAGGAGTCCTGAGAGGCTTCGGTGAAGAGGGCAGATGGAAAACTAAAATACCGCTATAGTAGAACCATCCAGAAAGACGCCATCTTACCTACGAATACCCTGCGAAAAGGCAGTCACAGAAATTTTACAGATGAACCGTTATTCACGTTTGAAATACCCGCGCTCATACGTTTTAGAACGTCAGAGATAACAAAAATGCATTAAAAAGTTGGATCAAAATGAAAGAAGGAAGAAGCAGCGATGACCAACCCCCAGCTGCAAATGGTCAAAGAAGGTCCCGTTCTAAACTTTAAATTCATCTGGGAAAAACTGCTGATCCTTCAAGCAGCGGACGCCAGCGGAGGTCTCATCGGCCCTCCCGCAGCGCCCACCTGTCTCAATCCGCGCTCGCAGTCTTCAATATTCCAAACTCAGGATACGGAGAACCGCTGGCTCTGCTAACATGATGGAGCAGATCAGCTGATTCTCCGAGGCAGATGCGCCATCTGATCTCGAACGGAGAGAGAGAGAGAGAGAGAGAGAGAGAGAGAGAGAGAGAGAGAGAGAGAGAGAGAGAGAGAGAGAGAGAGAGAGAGAGAGAGAGAGAGAGAGAGAGAGAGAAAGAGAAAGAGAGAGACCTACCTCGCGCCTCGTCACCTATCACCGTTTTGTACTTGTGGGCCAAATGGCGTTTTCCAGGTGACATGATCTCAGGTGCAGCTATCTGTTCGGATACGCAAGGGGAGCTGGAGCGAGGGACATGTGAGGGGATACGAACAGGTGCTACTGTCTGCCATAAAGAAAAATCTGTGTCAATATCAGCTGACGTCAACAATTACGGGTTTTTACGCTTGATGAATTCTGCGTATTACTTTCGGTTCAATTTTTGGGCGAATGACAGATTAAATCGCCTTTCATTACTTTCTACGCTGAACACCTTTACATTTTTACCTTTAAAGTTACTATATGGTAATATGGCCTAGATATAAATACATGTGTGTGTATATGCACACACATACAATATATGTGTGTGTGTGAGTATGAATGTGTGTGTGTGATTAAGTGAGTGTGAGTGCGTGAGTGAGTATGTGTGAGTGAGCTAGTGATTGATTGAGTGAATGAGTGAATGCGTGAATGAGTGAGTGAGTGATTGACTGATTGAGTAAGTAAATAAGTAAGTGAGTGAGCGAGTGTGTGTGTGTTTTGCGTGTTTGAGTATGAGCGTGTGCACATGTGTGTGTTTCAGCGTGCGCGTGTGGGTGTTATACATATATTGAATTTACGTGCACGAAAAGGGATGGGAAACACGAGGCCAAGGACCTCTCCCGACACCTCTCAGGTAACAGGCCGAGGAGAAGGAAAGGTTTGTGTTGCCAGGCCAGGAATTGTGTTTCGCGGGAAGGTCGGAAACTTTCCCTCGAAAGACCCAAGTCAAATACACTCTGTCCTTGACACTTTACACTCTTTGACCGATCTAGTTTCACAAATAAAAAGAAATTAAAGAGTTCGCGAGTTGTCTAAATTCAATTGTAAAACATCCTTCGTCGGCGAGCCAGAGTTGGGAAGGGAGACTGAAGGAGTCATCGCGGCGAGTCCCTGAGTTGCGGTTAAGGAGCGGGTGAGGTGGACGGGTCATGTGGCCTCACCTACAAAAAAAAAGAAAGAAGAAAAAACAGGAAAAAAAAGTCTCATTACTATTCCACGTGCGGTCAAACTTACTCACGCATAAAATATATACAAACACATCAGGGAAGTCCTTAGAGAGAAGAGATGAAGTCCCCGAGTCAACCAGAGGTAACGCGAGAGCCAAAATCCAATCAGCAGCGCCGGGTGAAATCCTAGACCCAGCTACTGTCACAGGCGCCGCAGCCCATCGACCACGACGGCGATCTGGACTGCTTAAGGCAAGTCTTTAGGTTTCGATACAAACGTCTAATACAAAAGAGAGTCGCATGAAACGAAACACGCTTAAAGGAAGCCTCGTGATTTCGTATGAAGGTCTCGGTTGCAAAAGATGATCATTCCAGTGATTTGCGACTTCCACTGAATCATACAAACCTCGCCACCGTCTGCCCGTATTGCCTTTCAGAAAACGAAGGGGGATGTTCGAACTCACTTGGTCGTCACGCAGCACCCGCCGCTGTGACTCTCCCGGCGTGAAATTGACGCTCATTGAGGGAAGACGCAGTAATTTGGCGGATTGCAGAACTTTCCGGCGCGAGAAATGGGTTGGGCTTTGGAGTAACGGGCCTTTTCGGGGCTGCTCGGCGCGAAATATGGGTAACTCGGCTGGACCACGAGACGGAGGGCTTGTTTCCACGATTAGCTTGGCCGACGCGTGACCCAACGACGGTCAAGATTTCGATGGAACCTTCTATTGTCCATGGCGGCTATTCTCGAGAAGAAAAAAATTCTTACGGATGAAAATATTTGAGCAGCTTTCTGTGAGAATGTTATTGCGGTGAGATCGATCAATCTAGCTGATCAAATCAAGTGAGGATATTTACAATATATTAAGAGTGCAAATATCCAGGAATATTATGAACATAAAAAATGCAACATCAGCTTTCCTCGATCTGCTCCTGAGAAAAATAAAAACAAAAAAACAATACAACCCAAAACAACCGGGATGCAGCATATGCAACATCGCTGATTCAGCACACTCGCCGCGGCGTCAGTCTCCGTTAAAATGCCAATGAGCGACGCCTTTGCGACTTCGCATGCCACCGCAGAGTCCTGTCATGAGACCAAGACCTGTCAAGCCTTTGTCTCGTCTCGCCCATGCGGGGAGACGGGCGTGGAAAGGAACGCGCCTACGGTTTCTTATCTCATTCCCTTACCCGCGGACCGGAGAATCAGACGTAAACTGAACGGCCCATTCACCACACATTCGCGCGTCGTAAAGGTGGCGTAACACTTGGAATGTGGATACCGATATAAATGACAATGATAATAAAAACATAGGGACTTCTTGGTGAAACAAAAGAATTGTAAAACCACAAGAGTTTTATGCGAATGGCTTTTATGTTGATTGAAGGAGGAAGCCTGCGTGGCAACCTAAACTGTGTTATATTAGTATTCATAGCCGTGCTTAAAATCGTTACTTCAAGGATGATGGACTTTTAAAGACGGAGAGTAAACAGCTGTGGATTTGACTTTCCATTGCATCAAATGAAGTTTCACTAATCCTACGTTGGATTTCGTTGCGTCGGGTCATTGAATGTCGGTCAAAGGTTTCCTTGGGACTTGCCTCTCATCTCTATTCTTCTCCACATTCTGCCCTTCTTTCCCGAGTCTTCTTCTGTTCATGCCGAAGAGGAGAGAGAGGTCACGAAAGCACGTCTGACCTATGAAAACGAAAGGTCACCCCCAGAACCTGATTCCGTCCCAGCAGGGTGAAGACACTCGCGCAGGCAAAGCCACCTGACCATGACCTTGGGTACGAAGGGGGTCACTCACGCCCTTGGGAAGACACGTTTGGCCTTAATTTCGGCGACGACTTTCTACGGCGACGGCGCTGGTGACCCGGGCGCTGGCTCCTCGCCGCCGGTGAGCCCATTGTTAGAGCGCGATCAACTTGCACTCCAGATCTCGTGAACAATTATTTAGTCATAACGAGGGCTAGGATGGAACAGAAGGGGGGGAGCAAGGTCTGAAACGTACCATACCCTTCTTTGGGCCGAGGTTGGTAGTCACTGATAAGCAGTTTTATATCTAATATATTGCAAATTAAATCAAAAGAAAGCTTTGATTTACGAGAAATGTCAACATTTCGAAACAAATACAGACAAATGAATGTCAGAAAACAACAACAACAAAAAACATGTACGGCGTAAATAAGAAACACAAACCAATTCCGTAACCAACAAAACCAAACAACAAAATCCAGCGCTGAACCATATCCGAACGAAGGTATTTGTGCCACATCCGCGCGCAGTGATGACGACGGCAGACTTCGGCAGACCTCCAAAGCTGCCTCTTGCTAGTCGGAGTGTGGCTGACACCTGGCCTTCGTACCCAGACATTCGAACAGTTAAACATGAAGCGCAGAAGACACACGTGTGATTGTTATTTGTGTGGTCGCTATATCCAGCAGTGACCTACACTCCTTCATCGGACGCCTTCCATAGATCCATAAATCCACTGGCACGCCGCACTTTTTTTTATTCTACGGGTTACGCAACACCGAGAAAAAAAATAAGAGAGAAGAAAAGAGCATTTCACGTTTTCTGCGATTCCTGAAAAAATAAATGTGTCAATAACTTCTAATTTATGTGAATGAATGAGCTTGTGAAATTGACTACTATCATTACTATTCCACATATTGGGAATTATTGTTTGGGGCGGTCAATTACATATGCATTTTGGAAATTCCAGAACGGATTTCGTCTGGTTTTGGGGTTATAGTAACAGATCCGTGTCAAAAAAATCAAGGACATTGCAACGTAAATTATAGCATTTGTAGTGCGATAAGTACGAGTTAAAAGTGTCCTGCGTGGAAAATGTGAATATCAAGGTCGCACTGCTTTTATTTTTGGACTTCTCGAGGTCAACTTGCGCCTAAGCTAATGTCTCTCGTTTCAGCAAATGTCAAAGCGAGCTGCACACACGAACGTCAAAACAAAGCGAAGGAAAAGAAAGAAAAATAAACCCCGCGAAATGATCGCAATGCAACAATGATTTTGCTGAATACAACGGGAGCTCCTTTTCAATTCCCTCAGGAAGATTCACCCGTGCGTAACCCGGATTTAAAGTCGACGCTCCATCGCATAAATCACGATCGCGTATCAGAGAATCCGCGGGAAAATTCAAGCGAGCAATTCCCAAATCAACGCGTATACCCTGTATCATACATTCCTCACCCTATACAAATATGAATGAAAACCAAAAAAAGAACAAGAAAATGCCGTAATAAAAAGAAAAAGATTCACACAGAAATCAAGACACGAGGGTTATGCACCGTCACGCGGGGAAATGAAGGTCCGTTAATTTCTCGAGTCACGGGCACCATCACCGTCAACATCAGCTGGGGTGCTAATGTACGATGACGTCAACCGTTACAAGGTGACAAAGCTAGTTATCGTGGAATCTAATAAGCAAGAAGGAATCGCATATCAAACTGCCGTGCTTTTTTCTTCCTTTTATCACCTGTTTTGTTGATACTGTAATTTGGATATGATGGGAAGGCAAACAAGCTTGGATTAAAATGGTCATATGCATTTATATAAACGTGTGGATTTAGCCTTGTATCGTATCGGATTTGTATCACATATCGATTTAATTACACGCCAGATTGTCTACACATAAACCAAGAAGAGTTGTGCCTGGCTCCAAAAACAACCGTAAGAAGGATGACATAAATCACTTTCTATAATTATGTTGGTAGACAGGTAGAGGAAGGGGAAGTCTCATAATGGCAGGCTTATGGTGGAAGAAACTCCTTGTCAGCTTTCTCTTTCTTCAATCACTCATATTCATTCTCTCTCTCTCCCTCTTGTTACACACATTTCTCTGCCCCTTTCTTCTCTCTTTATTGCTCTTGCTCTCTTTCCCCTCTTATATATATCTCTCTTTCACTATCAATCGATCTTTACCTTCTCTCTCTCACTATCAATCGACCTTTATCTTATGTTTACATTCTCTTCTCTCTCTTATTATCAACTGATATTTTTCTTGTTTTTCCTCCCTTCCTCCTCTCTATCTGTATCAATCGATCTTCCTCTTTTCTTTTACCTTCTCTCTCTCTCTATCAATCGATTTTTATTTTTTGCTTATCATTTCTCTTCTCTCTCTTTATCAATCGATCTTTATCTTTTGCCTCTTCTTTTCTCTCTCTTTCTCACTATCAATCATTCTATATATCTTCTTTTACTTTTCTCTCTATCTCTCTCTCACACACACATTATTAGTCGACCTACATCTCTTCTTTTACCCCCCCTCTTTCTCTTTTTCTCCCTTCTTCCTCCCTCTCTCCTCTCCTTCCCTTCCTCCCTCCTCCCTTTCTCCCTCACATCCCCTCTTCTCTCCCGAGCCCATCTTCCTCCTCTTCCTCTCGTGGAAACCAGAAAACCAACAGCGCGGTAAACCAAAAGTCCGTCAACACAAGACTAGTATTTTTATATCTTCTCTGTAGAAAATAGTCGGTTACACTCTCGAGTCCGAACTGGTTTTGTCCGTTGATCTGATAATATTCCGTTTTCTTTCATTTGCGTCATCTCTGTATTTTTTATATACAAGATTTAACCGTTTTCTTTGGTACCTTCACCGTGTTGTTTTGAAAGAGCCGGGGCGGTTATATTTAAAATCTAAAGCTCTGTCTTTCGTTGTGATATGAGATAAGAGGTGAATAAACCGATTAACTTTAACAAAAAGAAGAAAAAAAAAAGAAAAAAAGAAGAGGTAGACACCGATAGAGAAAGAAATATATGAAATTACACGATAACTGATAACCTCAAGCCTTTATGCAGCTAGATCTTCGCAAACATTTGATCTCGTAATTTGTTTTCAGAAGACGCAGAGAAACAGAGTAACAGTAACAAGAATAAAAAGTAACAATGATAATGATGATAATAATAATGGTAATATCAATAACAATAGTAATTATAATGACAAAGCCATTGATGATAAAAGTAGTAGTAGTGGTAGTGGTAATAGTAGTAGTAGTAACTGATAATGATAATAATTGAAAACCATAATAATAGTAATAATAATAATAATAATAATAATAATAATAATAATAATAATAACAATAATAATAATGATTATAATAATAATAACAAGATAAATGGAAAAGGAAAGTGAAATAATGGAAGAAAGCGAGAAGAAGAAACGAAGAAAAAACAACAATAAGGAGAAAAAGGCGAAATAAAAAAGTTAAAGAAAAACGTGACAGAGAAAGTCAAAATAACCCACACGCGACAATACCTTCTGCCGCCCGCCTTGTGCTCCCGTTACTGATTAGCTCTTCCTCTCTCTCTCTCTCTCTCTCTCTGTTTCTTTCTTTCTCTCTCTCTCTCTCTCTTTCTGTATCTGCTGCTCTCTCTCTCTCTCTCTCTCTCTTTCTGTATCTGCTGCTCTCTCTCTCTCTCTCTCTCTCTCTTTCTTTCTTCATCTCTTCATCTCTCCCTCCCTCCCTCCCTCTCTCGCTCTCTCTCTCTCTCTCTCTCTTTCTTTATCTCCTCCCCCTCTCTCTCTATTCCTTTCTTTCTCTCTCTCTCTCTTTCTTTCTTTATATCTTCCTCTCTCTCTCTCTCTCTCTCTCTCTCTTTCTCTCTCTCTCTCTCTCTCTCATTTGCTTACTACTACTCTCTCTCTTTCTCTTTCTCTCACTCTCTCCCTCCCTCTCTATCTAGCTCTCTTTCTTCTTCTTCTTCTTCTTCCTCCTCCTCTCTCTCACCGC
>NC_091558.1:13003778-13006278 GCF_042767895.1 Penaeus vannamei | reverse complement strand
AAGGGAGGAGAGGGAGGGAGAGAAGGAGGAGGAGTGGGGATAAAAAGGGGAAGAGAAGGAGGAGGGAGAGGGAGGGAAAAAGAGAAGGAGAAGGAGGAAAAGAGGGAGGGGAAAGGAAAGACAAAGGAGGAGGAGTGGGAAGAAAATAGGAGAGGGAAGTAGGAGAATGTGAAGGAGAGGGAGGGGAAAGGGGAGTGGTGGAAAGAAGAGGGTGAGGAAAGAGAGCAAGGAGGAAGGGGAGGAGCAGAAGGAGGGGGAGGGGAAAGAGGAAGAGGAAGAGGAAGAGGAGAAGGAAGAGAAGAAGAAGAAAGAGAAGGAGGAGGAGGAGGAGGAGAGAGGAAAAGAAGAGGAACAGGAGGAGGAGGAATAGGGAGAGACGAAGGAGTAAGACGACAACAAATACAATGGCGAGAGGAGAAAGAGAAGTAGAGAGAATAAAATAGACAGATAGGCAGAGGGACAGACAGATAGACAGATAAAAAGATAAGTAGACAGACAGGCAGATAGGAAGATATATATAGAGAGAGAATGAGAAAGAGGGCGAGAGAGAGAGCGAGAGAGAATGAGAAAGAGAGCGAGAGAGCGAGAGAGCGAGAGAGCGAGAGAGCGAGAGAGCGAGAGAGAGAGAGAGAGAGAATGAAAGAGAGAGGGAGCGAAAGCGAAAGCGAGCGAGAGAGAGAGAGAGAGAGAAGAGAGAGAGAGATTTTCCAAAAAAAGATAAATAGAAAGCCAAGCAAAACAAAAGGGACGAGCCGGGCAGACAGACAGACAAACAAACAAAACAGGTGACATGACACCCTCCGGCGGGAATAAGAAGCGATAATTACAGCCGGCTTTTCCATCCAACTTTCACCGAATTCTGTTCGTAGAAAAGTGAAAGAAAAGGGCGTGAGTGGGCGCTAAAAAAAGGTCGAGGTGAAAAAGGTCGCGCGATCCGAGGAAGAGGTGGGGGGGGAGGGGGAGGGAGGGAGGGAGGGAGGGAGGGAGGGAGGGAGGGAGGGAGGAGGGAGGGAGGGAGGGAGGGAGGGAGGGTAGGGTGGGAGGGAGGGGGACGAACAATCAGGATATAATTAAAATAAAATAAATAAAACGTTAATCGGGGCAAAGAGTGGGGGAGGGAGGGGAAAGACGAATAATCAGGAAAAAGAGAGAGTAAATTAAAAGAAATAAAAGGTGAATAGAGGCAAAGATTGAAACAAAACAATGAAATAGAATATGAGCAAGAGCCATGCTAATAATGTTGCCAGATGACAGTCGTGACTGTTTTTTTCCCTGTGTACACATGCGAAGAATGATTTACTGTACAGGAGAGAGGGTGAGACGTGTGTGTGTGTGTGTGTGTGTGTGTGTGTGTGTGTGTGTGTGTGTGTGTGTGTGTGTGTGTGTGTGTGTGTGTGTGTGTGTGTGTGTGTATGTGTGTGTGTGTATGTGTGTGTGTGTGTGTGTGTGTGTGTGTGTGTGTGTGTGTGTGTGTGTGTGTGTGTGTGTGTGTGTGTGTGTGTGTGTGTGTGCTTTTGAGTGTATGCATGTTCGATGCCAACCTTTCTACCGCAATCAATGGCACTCTCCGCCATCACACCCGCCGTGGCAGCAGTCGGGCTGGAAACAGGAATTGCCTCGCTGATTTCCTTTCACCTCCTTGTTGCGTACCCTTCGCGCATGCGCTCATGCCCGCGCGCGTGCATGGAAGCGCTCACATTCTCTCTATCGCCCATCTCTCTCTATCTCTGTCTGTCTCTCCCCCTCTCTCTCTCTCTCTCTCTCTCCCTCCTTCCCTTCTTTTCTCTCCCCCCTTTCCTCTCTCTATCTCTCTCTCCCTTCTTCCCTCCCTCTCTCTTTCTCTCTCCCTCCTTCCCTACCTCTCTCTCCTTCCTTCCTTCCCTCCCTCTCCTCCTACCCTCTCTCTCTCTCCCTCCTTCCTCCCTCCCTCTCTCTCTCTCTCTCTCTCTCTCTCTCTCTCTCTCTCTTTTAATCTCTCTCTCTCTCTCTCTCTCTTTCCGTCTCTCTCTCTCTCTCTCCCTCTTTCCATCTCTCTCTCTCTCTCTCCCTCTCTCCTTCTCTCTCTCTCTCTCTCCCTCTCTCCTTCTCTCTCTCCCTCTCTCTCTCCCTCTCTCCTTCTCTCTCTCTCTCTCTCCTCTCACTCTCCCTCTCACTCTCTCTCACCCTCCCTCCCACTCTTCCTCACCTTCCCTCCCTCTCTCTCCCTTCTTCCTTCCTTCTCTCTGCCTTCTTCCTTCCTTCTCTCTGCCTTCTTCCTTCCTTCTCTCTGCCTCCTTCGTTCCCCCTCTCCCTCCTTCCTTCCCTCTCTCTCTCCCTCTCCCACCCTCCCCAATTTCACTCCCCCTCCACATCCTTCCATCTACCTACCTTCCTCCAGTCATCTAGCCCTCCCCCCTCCCTCTTTACACCTCCCTCCCCCTCGCCCCGCCCGTCCCTCCCAGGGGAAACAGACGTAGAGACCAGAGGCGGATGTCAGCTGAGGATGTCCGGTAGGGGGGAG
>NC_091558.1:12981278-12986278 GCF_042767895.1 Penaeus vannamei | reverse complement strand
CTAATCACATACTTCGTATCTCTCCTGAACATACAAAAACCTCATTCTTGGCTGGGGTAATGACCCCCCATACACACACACACACACACACAATCACACACAATCTCTCTCACACACACACACACACACACAAACACAATCACACACAATCTCTCTTTCACACACACACACACAATCTCTCTCACACACACACACAATCACACAGACACACACACAAACACAAACACAAACACACGCAATTCCACACACACACACAATCACACACACAAACACACTTTCAAAGACCTACGTCCCGCCTTGGTCCTCACGTACAGGTCGTAATTCACACACAGAGCTTCTCAACGCAAGCACTACTTTGCGTCTTTCTTCCCCTTGGGGTGTGTGGGAATTTAAAAGCAGACAGAGTGAGAGAGACATAACAAGACACAGATTGAGAGAGAGAGAGAGAGAGAGAGGGAGAGGAGTGAGGGAGAGGGTTAGGGTGAGGGTGAGGATGAGGGAGAGGATGAGGGAGAGGATGAGGGAGAGGAGTGAGGGAGAGGTAGAGGGAGAGGAGTGAGGGAGAGGTAGAGGGAGAGGAGTGAGGGAGAGGTAGATGGAGAGGGAGAGCGAGGGAGGTAGGGAGGGAGGGAGAGAGGGAGAGAGGGAGAGAGGGAGAGAGGGAGAGAGAGAGAGAGAGAGAGAGAGAGAGAGAGAGAGAGAGAGAGAGAGAGAGAGAGAGAGAGAGAGAGAGAGACAGACAGACAGACAGACAAAGAGAGAGAAACAGTAAAGGAAGAAGTAAAAAAATCCAATCCCGTCACGTTACGAAACTTTCTACACCATAAAGCAGACAATAACCAAACCAATCCAAAAAAAAAAAAAAAAAAAAAAAAAAAAAGATAACTTACGTATTCCAACTGATCCGGTGGCGTCACGTCTCGGTGCTGCAGAATCTGTCGAACAAAGAAAAAAAGAAAGAATCGAATTTCAGACCAAAGGCCAGCCGAGTGTGAAGCAAAACAAAGGTCCCATCAACAACGCAAGCGCGGGCTGAAGGTTAACGCCATCATAACTCGGTAACATCCTTGAGAACAATATGACATTATGTAACGACGAGATCCTCACGCGCCCCCCACGAGAGGCTCTCCTGTTGGATACGCCGTCACACCCAGAGGCTTGTGGAAAAGGGGAAAACAGACAGAAAACTTGGAAATTTGACATAAAATAAATAGGAAAGGATATAAAAGACAGAAAATTTGGAAACTTGGCATAAAATAAACAGGAAAGGATAGTAAAGACAGAAAACTTGAAAAACTTGGAATATGGAAACTTAACACAAAATAAACATGAAACTATAGTAAAGACAGAAAACTTGGAAACTTGCTGACATAAAATAAACAGGGAAGGATATAATAGTCAGAAAACTTGGAAACTTGACATAAAATAAAAAGTAAAGGATACAAAAGACGGAAAGCTTGGAAACTTGACATGAAATAAACAGGAAACGATATAAAAGACAGAAAACTTGATATAAAAACAAAACTTGACAAAATAAATAAAATTTTATATCTAATAAATAAAACGACATAAAACAAACAAAAAACATAAAATAAAAAAAATTGATATAAAAAACAGAAATATTGACATATAAAAAAATCCAGAAAACACGAAACGAAAAAGCACTCGACGTAAAAAATACAAAAAAACACCGAACATAGAAATAGAAAAAAATCGCGAAAAGAAATAATCCTTTACCACCATGGAGTGAACACGTAGCCACGGCCCGAACGCAAAAGCGGGAAAAGTACTATCAGGTCGGAAATAAATCTTACAGCAATCTAATCTCCTGAAGCGCTGCAGACACTTCGGTCAGACCGTGGCCGATATTGGAACTGACTGAAACTGATAAACAAGATGTTATTACTTATGGAGATAGAAAGAGCGAGGAAAAAGGAGAGGGAGAGGGAGAGAGGGAGAGAGGGAGAGAGAGAGAGAGGGAGAGAGGGAGAGAGGGAGAGAGGGAGAGAGAGGAGAGAGAGGAGAGAGAGAGAGAGAGAGAGAGAGAGAGAGAGAGAGAGAGAGAGAGAGAGAGAGAGAGAGAGAGAGAGAGAGAAGAGAGAGAGAGAGAGAGAGAGAGAGAGAGAGAGAGAGAGAGAGAGAGAGAGAGAGAGAGAGAGAGAGAGAGAGAGAGAGAGACAGAGAGAGAGAGAGAGAGAGAGAGAAAAGAAATAGAAATAGAAAGAGAGAGAAAAAAGAGTACAAAAAACAGAAAAAAAATCACAGCATCGCCTCGAAATCCTCCCCCTGAGCCCCTTATCTGAGGGACGAACGTGGCAAGGGGGGAGGGGGGGGGGGCGGGAGGAGGAACCTCCTCCTCCTCCTCCTCCTCCTCCTCCTCCTCCTCCTCCTCCTCCTCCTCCTCCTCCTCCTCCTCCTCCTCCTCCTCCTCCTCCTCCTCCTCGTCGACGTCGTCCTCCCCACATCCCTGAAGACCTCCCGACCTCCCGCTGCTTGCCTGATCCCTGATACCCTCGCCTCATCTTGCAACGCCGTCCTGCTGGTTAAGGGGTTGATGGTGAGGGGGGAGGGGGGAGGAGGGGAAGGGGGGGGGACGCCGTTCATACCGCCGGCCGATGAAGACGTTGAAACCCGTCCTGAAGGATCTCGCTGGAGGCTTATTGTTCCTTTCGCGAAGTTGCAAGTCTTTCTCTTGATTGCTCATTCATCTCAGCCGCCATCTTTGTCTTCTTTCTTCTCCCCTTTCGTTTCAATATGATTTGCTCTCTTTTGTGCCGCTTATCATTATTTTTTTATTTGTGTATTCTTTCATCGGAATCTTAGTCTCTCTCATCTCTCTTAATCATAACAATGGCGTTTAAACATTAGTATCATTACTAATTTTATGACGTTGTTTATCATTAGCGTGTCCTTTTCTAATATTACTTTTCATAAAAGTCCATCCCTATTGCCGTTCTTTTTAGAAGAATGATTTTCACAATGATTACGAAAAGTAGTATATTATCGTGTTTATTATTACTTCGTAGGAACAGTCTTCACACACATAGCAGTATCATTAACAGCGTTCCTGATACTGGCACGATCAGCATTACCTACATGATTCTCTTTTAATAATAATTTGGACGTTCTCATTTCTACTTTTCTCACCGCGGTAGTCATAATATCCCCAACAACTAGCTTTTATATCACCATTTTCAGCCCAGGAGGAGCTCGTTTCCGCAAAACTCGCAGGACCATTATGGCAGCTCACATTACAGCAGTAAAATTTGAACTCCCTGCGATAATTTCTAGCAGATGTTGAAAGCAGTGGTCTTTAAAACACTAGCTGAAAGTCCCTGTCCCTCGTGCACTGGCTTTAGCGTGAAGTGTGAGGGCTATAACGGAAGAGTACAGGGAAGAGCAAGAGGACAGCGCCCGCAGCGTGGGCGTGGCGACCCGATAACATTGTCATGAGGAGACCAAGAATAGCCCTTTGTGAGGCGTGGTGATTCCAGAACAGGGTCTCTTTCTTTTAACTTCCCCTAACGAGTTTTTGGCTTGGGAAAAGAAATGTTTGAGCGCAGTAAAAAAATATATTGGTGTGAAAAGGTTATTCTTAGTGTCCATAATGGTGCATTTTTTTAAAAGATATTCGGACTTATCTCTTATGCTTTGCGGAAAAGCTCAGTAAAGATGGACCTCACTTGTAGAACGAGGGATGCTTAAAATACCTACGTCTCACACACGCAGAATGGCACCACAGCGAAACGTGTTACAGTAGAAGAAGAACTATTCCGAAACCCTTACTCTCAACAGACTTTCTATACGGCCGCAGACCAAATCCCTCACGTCAAACGAGACATCCCAATGCATATTTTTGCACGTGCAGATATTTATTCAAACGACTGACATAGATGAGGCGTAAATTGAATAAAGGTCAAGTCGCCGATGTATTTGACTGTTACTGACCTTTGTCTTCCCGCCACCCCCAGGACGTTGCCAAATCTCATAAAAGCGTATTAGTAAAATATTCACTATTTTACCAGCAATGTAGATATCGGGGTCATGCAGCCATAAGATACGGGTGAATGCCTACAGAAAGTTATGATAAATGCATGAAAGTGCAGCAGATGTTAAAAAAGGAGTTCGCAAGACTGCAGAAGTAAAAGGAGGCTCAGGAGGTAATGAGGTATTGATGAGGTGATGAGAAGCAAGAAGGCTGTAAAGGTGAAAGGGCTCATGGGCGGGTGATTGTCGTGGATATTAGAACAATACACATAAGTGGTATAGAGGTCGCTGCCTTACCCACTCGTGTCTTGCATGCGATACCTAATAACCCCATCGCTGTCGAGATAAACAAACGTATAATTACCTCCGATACTTAGGGACATAAACACACCAGTAAGTAGGTGTAATGATGAAGCAGATCTGATGACTTTTTTATGATTGGCTTCCCCCGCGCTCTCCTCCTAACAAGAACATCAGTCAGATATGTTTCTACACATTTTATTCACTTATTATCGTTTTTCTTTTCCTTTTTCGTTCGTGTTTCTACACGTATTATCTATTTCTTCACGTTTGTTTTTCTTTTTTTTTTTCGTTTAGTTCCTTCCGTTGCCACGTCGCCATCGCTCGCCCTCTTGCGCCTTCACCCCCCCCCCGCCTCTCGTTTCCTCTCGCGACATCTGATGGCCGGCCGCGGAGATAACAAGCTCGGTGCTAAGATCCATTAAGCTAATCGCGAAATTTCACGGAACGATGTCACGCCGCGCCATGTGGGGTTGGGGGGGGGGAGGAGGGGAAAGGGGAGAAGGGATAGGGGATAGGGAAGGGGGGAGAGGGATAAGGAAGGAGGGGAGAGGGGGAAAGGGGAAGAGGGGAGAGGGAGAAAGGGGTAGAAGGGGAGAGGGGGGGAAAGAGGAGGAGGGGAGAGGGAGAAATGGGAATAGGGGAAAGTGGGAAAGGGGAGGAGGGGAGAAGAGGAAAGAGGAGGAGGGGAGAGAGGGGAAAGGGAAGAAGGG
>NC_091558.1:12966278-12971278 GCF_042767895.1 Penaeus vannamei | reverse complement strand
CACAGAATCCAACATAACCAAAGAAAACATACCATCAAAACACAAGAAGTAAACAAGACAAAACAAGAGATCCACATGACAATAATGCTCCGAGACGATCCGGCAAACCGTGAGAGACAGTTCAACCGAGGACATTGCACGGGTCGCATACCAAAGCATATCGGGGGAAGACTTGAATGACGGCTCCGACCGCACGTGACATACTGTGGGACTGGAGCCAAGGATACGACGTTTATTTAGAGGAGATTGTGGCTGGTCATTTCCCACTCCTGATTCGATCTGTGGGAGATTTTGGGGGGATCTGGCGAGGAAGCGGGGAAGGGAAACACGGAGAGGAGAGGGAGAAGTTGGGGGAATAAGAAAAAGAGCGGGATGGAGGGAGGGAAAGAAGGAAAGGAACTGGGGAAGGAGGGAGGGAGGCAGGAAGGGAGAGGGATATATATATATATATATATATATATATATATATATATATATATATATATATATGAATATACATACATATAATACACACACACACACACGCCATATATATATGCATGTATATATATATGTATATATACATATACATATATATATATATATATATATATATATATATATCTATATATCTATATATATATATATACATATATGCATATATATATATTTATATATATATACATACATATATATATATATATATATATATATATATATATATATATATATATATATATGTGTGTGTGTGTGTGTGTGTGTGTGTGTGTGTGTGTGTGTGTGTGTGTGTGTGTGTGTATGTGTATAAATTGACATATACATAGACAAATAAGCAGACATATTGAGTTATGAATTATTACACATCACTTAAAGTCCTGGGATTTTCCAAGACACTCCGAATTTTCCATAGGAGTATCCTTTAAATCCGCTTAACAACTCTTTTAACCGAACCACTTCGTCCTCCCCCTCCTCCCTCGCCCCACCCGCCCACATACCTCTTCTCCTCTTTACCCCACCTGCATAATCGGTCTTTTTTAGCCTATTATACATTCCACCAACAAGTCATCACTTTCCACTGGCATTATAATGAAAGGGACCCTCATATTGGACGATTTCGATCAACTCATCCATCAGTGTTATGAGTTCCTCGCCCAAGGGATCGCCTGCCTTCGCCTGCCTCCGGTCGCCGCTTCGGGATGGAGCCCATTGAAATCTATATGCATTTGTGTGCTCATTACGTGGGCGTGGGTTTGTGTATTCATGACGGTATGTGTGTGCTTAATAAAAAAGATATATGCATATACACGTACTTATATAAATAAACTTATACACACACACACACACACACACGTATATATATATATATATATATATATATATATATATATATATATATATATATATATATATATATATATATATAGAGAGAGAGAGAGAGAGAGAGAGAGAGAGAGAAATATATATATATATATATATATATATATATATATATATATATATATATATATATATATATATGATGTATTTCTGTCTATCTGTCTATAAACACACACACGCATATATATGAATACAAACATAAATATATATACATATATATATACACATATATACATACAGTATATATATATAAACGTCAACAACCAGTTGATAAGAAATGACTTACAGCTAGCTATTTATCATGACCCGCCACAGACGGGGCAGCATTATTACATTACCGATGACTGATGGCGGGGCATGTTGGCTGTCAGCAATAACCGCACCTTAACTATATAATGGTGATGAGTGCAGATAAAAAACCCTACATGATCACCATCTCCAAGAATCGCTTGATACTACAACACGAGCTTCCCTTTTGTTTTTAAATAACTCGTGTTACTCTTTATATTCTACTGTGCATACGACATAACGATCTCATAACAGTCGATAACGCCTTAAAATCTGCAACCGAAGTGATTTAAAACGGCGAGAAAGACCGAATATTGCCTCTTTTGGCGGGAAATTTGAACGTCAAAGCAGCGCCTCTGAAGCCACCGCGCGCTTCGGCAACACTGACCAGCCTTTTCCCTAACCACCAGACTGACGACCGGAAGCAGAGAAAATCAGCCTCGTTTAATATCTTGCGGTCAAATTACAGCCTAAATTAACCTCATGAGAGCTGATGGAAGAAGCTCATCATCGCGCCAAAGAGATTAAAGGAAGAGGAGGCGGGGATGGGGGCCGGACTGCGGATTCTCATTCGCGAAAACATTGGCATACTTTGGCTCTTATTGGATACAGCATGGCTTAGAGGCGTGAGAGACAGGACTGGAAGATATATACATTTATATAAGAAAATAATGAGGTAAACTGGAGGATAACTTTGATCAAACGATCAACGAAAGCCATAACCTTAAATAATGCAAGCAAGTTGCCCAGTAAAAAAAAGCAAAATACAGAGAAACTGTAAAAAGTCCTTCCACGTAAGAATGCACGTTTCAAAATATACAACCTGAAGAAGTGAAAATACAAATAAACAATTCGACAATGAAAATACAGAGTGGTCAAAAACCCGTCCCACCCTCGCCGACCTACGAGATTATATCATGACGTACAAGAGTGAGCACAAGTAGCCTACACTAGATGGGCGTTCCGTGCGTTTCCTTGACACACAAACAGAAATTATCCAATGCGACATTCCAGCATAACTGCAAATGCCGTAAAACCGTGAGAAACTTTGAGCTTATTATCACCTCTGTTGAAACGCGCGGCCTTGCAGAGGAGATAGGCCTACATAAGGGAGGAACGGAAGAAAGGGAAAACTATAACAATGCTGGAGGAAATGAGACAGCTGTAATCGCTAGAGCTGTATCATCGTCTGAGATTAGTATCGAAATCCAGTCCTTTCGGTACCATCAGTACAAACAACAAACGATTTAACGCATATGATGTCTTTCCCTCTGGCCTTCGTCTCTCCTTAACATTGACAAGTGGTCTGTGATTGCATTCATTGTTGGTAATGATTGCAGACTGCTGGGAGGCGTGTCGCAGCCAAGACTATTATCAAGCAAGCCACAAAGGAGGCCAGCTCTTACTTCCCTCTCGAGGAAGCAATACAATAATCGAATTAGTCTCATCTGAAGGCTCGTCCTCGCCAAGAACGCCTCGACTCCCGAGCCGAGCAGACGCAGCCCCGGCCGCCGCAGAGTGTCCTCGGCGGTGCACTCGCCTTGCCATTGTTTTGTTGACAATAGGTGATGCAGCGAGCCGTCTAGACCTCCGCCGAAACCTTTCAGATAACCGCACACTCAAGACGTTGTGTAAGAAGTCTGCCCTTTGTGTTTCTCCGCGCAACGAAACGAGACATTATCAAGAGGCATCGGGACTCAAATGTATGGCTATACAGTAGGTATTGTCTATGGCAATTCGACCGGATACCATTAGGGTCTAGAAGAAATCATGACGATGATGAAAGATGATTATGGTAAATTAATGGGGTGGGAGAGCACAATGCAGACAAAGAACTGAGAACCACCATAGGACCACGGGGATGTCCTGAGTTGGCCGCGCTCTCTAAAAACAGGCTGCCCCGAGACTTAATTACGATACGAGGGGCCGAGACGTGTGGTTAGCTCAGATAAGGAAAGGTCCCGACGAAATGACCTTGACCCGTCCAAGCTCCAGGACTGCCATCTCCTTATTCTTCTATTTAACCTACCCGCCTTCATTCATCAACCCCCTTTCCCCATCCGTCCCTCACTTCCTCCATCCTCATCATTCCCCATCATCTTCCCCGCCCACGTCCCTCCGCCCTGACCTTCCCCCACCCACTCGCACACCTTCACTAGCCGCGTTTCTCCCGCATCCTCATCTCTCGCATGAAAGGGAAGCGTGTGTGTGTGGGGGGGGGGGGGGAAGAGGCGCAGGGAAGGAGACATAATAGAAACCACAGCTTTCTTTGGATCCCCTTCAATCGCCTGTCAAATCATATCTTGACAATGACACGTGCAGTAAGTGGAACGACTTAATAAGGTTATATATACATCTCTTCCATCGCGAATGATAAATTTAATTGTCCTCGTTTTCGTACCCACTTATTACGGTCGATGCTAATGCCCTACACAACAATGGATAATGATAAAATGATTCTATTGCGCTGCAGCTGGTATTTCTCAGAGCCAGTTCCTGTGCATACCTGTTCGAGGCACTTGCAGCAAGACAGACACGCCTGACGCTCTCATTGTACAGTATGTATTAACTATTAAAGTTGGTGATGTCATGTCACAGAGGAGTGATTGTTCCTGACGTAACTATTGCATAAAGAAGCGTTAATTAATATCATCTAACCGGTGAAAGGGTTTCACGGAAAGCTAATTTACAATGCTACATTAAGTTATCATACTGACATAACTTTGATCATATTACTTATGCTGCTTAGGCTATATTCAAATACACACACACACAATATATATATATATATATGTGTGTGTGTGTGTGTGTAGATGGAGAGCTTGCATGTGTTCGTGTTCATGCGTGTGTCCCCGGAAACACATGTATAAATATACTCCCGTAGGTACGCACAAACTAACTACGTAATGATAATAACAATAATAATATGATTCAAACAGGCAAATATATTTCCGTCTCACCACTTCCACGCTGTCGAGGTTGTCCACGCGACCACACAACTCACCTCTTCCGGTCGGGAAAGAATAACCGAGAATAAGATAAATAACTACAAACAAAACAGTATCTGCCAAATGAAGTTGATTTTTAGGATGATAATTATATCTTCCATCGACAATTAAAGCTTCACCAAACTTTACGTAAATATATATCCTAAAAGAAACCGAAGCCAAAGTCAAGTCCCGAAATTCTCCAAGTAAAATGGCGCGAATCAAGGACGTGCTTGAAATCATAAATTGCCCTTGTCATACGCCAATAAATGTTAGACTTTTTTCTAAAACGCTTTAGCTTATTTACATTTTCAAACACGTGGTTATTTTTTTTTAAAGATAAGTCTTAGTTGTTGTTTTTCTTTGTCC
>NC_091558.1:12958778-12961278 GCF_042767895.1 Penaeus vannamei | reverse complement strand
AAAAGATGGAAAGTTACTATTGTTAAAATATAGTGATAGGAGTAGTATACGAACGAAAGCGAAATGAATATTAAACAATGAATAATTAACACTCGCATAGATAATTATAACAGGATAATAGACTGATCACGTAACGAATTGGGAAACATGATGTAGCGGAAAACGTTGACATAAACTAAAAAAAAAAATGTGAAGACAAAAGTAATCGAAAGTTGTTGAAAACGATGAAAGATAATCGAGATCTTGGAATATAATAAAGATATATATATATATATATATATATATATATATATATATATATATATATATATATATATATGTAACAATAAAATGCAACAGCAAAAGTAACAGGATACAAATAGCAAAGGATGTAACCTGCAGTAGGATTGTAAATATGTTTTATAAACCGTTAATTTCACGACGATAAGAAAAAAATGTGACAAAAATTTTTTGAAGGTTAAGAAGATTTAATGTCCTTGATAAAACGAATAAAAAGTTAACCACAATAAAAAAGCCGATAACGGTACATAGATATGTGATATAAGGCAATGGTGAAATGGCATGGTAAAGAAGGAAAAATTAAATGAATGAAAAGCTAACAAAACATACAATAACAGTAAGTAAAACTGTAGTAATGGCAGTGAGAGTAAAATTCCTTTCCCACGTGCTGCTGCCATCTGCATACATTAGCTTGTGAGACATTTAACTCACCTTTATGAGAACTGAAATCATTCCATGGCAAATTTTCATGGTACGTACATTTGCAGTAATCATGTCTTTTAATACTTTCTGTGCTAGGCCTACAATTACATAAGAAAAGCTGTTTACTTCTCAAGTATCCATGTTTGTTTTTATATATAATCTATAGAGTATTGTTACTTATTCCAGAAGTACACATAAACATTATACGCAAGCCGGTTTTGTGATGCGAAATAATACATGTAGATTATTATGCCTTCTAAACAAATCATCAAGCCTAATAAACACATTCAGTGGTTTTAATTACAGTAAATATCAAGATTCAAACACATTCAGTGGTTTTAATTACAGTAAATATCAAAATTCAGTTTGAATTTAATAAATGGATGCAATATTTATTAATGAAAGCTAATTGCTGCTAGTGGCCGATATAAATGCCCCCACGAAATACAGGAAATATATCATACACATTACACATTTCAGAATTATTTACATATACAAAATACATTAATTTGTTACATCATGTACATAATCATCAAAAAAACATACTTTTCCAATACATTAACAACAGAAGACCCGATTATTAGCTCTCCACTTCCGGGATATTTGCGATGCAGGAGGAACAGCAGCAAAGCCAACACACGGAAAAGGAAGTTGCTCTCCTGAATTTCTAGAGCACGCCATCGCAAAATCTTACAAGTCACCTTCGTGATACAAAACGTTAAGTCTTTGGTATCGCAACCACGAATAGGTTTTCTCGCACTGTTTTCGTTGCTTAAAAAAAACACTTTTCTCTCTTTACTCTGGATCACGAATGGGCATCTAGTTTTGTGAAATCTAGCGGCAACGAGAAACGAACGTGGTTACCCTTCTGGAAAATAAAACATTGGTAGTAATGTTCCAATTGCACACACTTGGCACTTTTGTAATCCTATCCTATCTTATTTGAAAATACCAATATGATAAAGTGTCAACGATGCCTTCAGATAAAAAAAAATATATATAATTGCATGAAAGTCGTATGCACTCGGTATCCAGACGGAGAAATGATTCCTTGCGAGAAGAAAATTGCAAGAGAAAAGGAGGCAGCCTTCAATTTGTGTGGCCCGCTCTCTGTTTCTCCGGGCCTGTCACCACATTCTCTGCCCCCGTTACCCGCTTTTACCCTTCATTAACACGTGTTTTATACCTCGCTATTACTGATTTTACAGCCCAGTGTTAAACACACATCGTCAAGATAATCGGAAGACAAAAACTGATGTGAATAAAAAACAATCGTTCTGTCCGGTGACGATGACTTTGTAGTAAACTGTTTAGAATTTATCTTTTTATTTATTCTAATTTATCATCTCTCGTATCGATTTATTTATCATTCACTGTTGCACTTGCCTCTTCCTTATATCAAAACGTTTTTTTTTCTCTCAATATGTCTTCTGGAAAGAAACATCTATAATACTTGTCTTGGGTTTTATCCATAAACTGTTACCAAGATGTCCTAGCTCCAAGTTGCAACTCACAGCTTTCAGATTAGCATCTTGCTTGATGCGAAAACCGATCAATCGAAAATTGCTTTCCATAAGAACGTAAGAAGATATTCAGATGCCATTAGGATTAAAGCTTGCGTATGATTCGACAACATATTGCATATAACCTGTAAATGATCATATACACAAAAATGCACTTATCTCTCCCTGAAAGCTAATAAGCTGAGAAAGTAACTGGACAGAAATTAACGGTATTCCTTGTATCAGCCAGTCTGAGATTCCGAAGGCGCGATAATAGAACCCTCGAAAATTTTAAT
>NC_091558.1:12923778-12926278 GCF_042767895.1 Penaeus vannamei | reverse complement strand
GATTGTAGATTCCTTATATTCAGACTCGTTGCATCTTTCCTGCCTGGGTGTAGTCATTTTTACAAAATATATAAATTAGATTACTAATAAACCTCAGAGAAATATATAAGGAAGGTTGACAAACCAGATTGGTGTGAGCTTATGTTTCTTTTCATTGTTTGGAATAATTTTCATACTGCTGTATTGTGTGCTTTATACTCTAGTTCCTATCTTATTCCAAACCATATGTAATAAGGCTTTGTAAGATAAACAGTATGGTTCACAATGTTTTATATGAATATTTGTACATAAGGAAAAAATAAGCATCAGGGGTAGGTCAGTGTTTTGGCATGATTCATCAAGTATCATCAATATAATGTAATAAAACACTAAAGGGACTATATTCCCTTTGTGGTTACAGACATGTTGTATGAAAGGATGGTGCTCTGAGGAGCCTCTTGATGTGATATACTGTATTCTTTATAAGTATAATTACGTTCTATCCCCATTTTCCTGATTCTCTCCTTTCTCCTTGTCCTGCCATTTCCCATTTTTCTTTCTCTCCCTGCCCTTCTCTACCAGCATTTAATTAGATGTATATGTATGGTTTGCAGGTCTTGTAGCCCCTTCTTATACCCCCAGTTTAAAAAATCTGGGGACTATTAATAGAACTTCATCCATTTGCAAGATCAATAACCATATTGCTTTATTTTCACCCTAGGTAGATTGAAGAGTAGAAGAATGGCAGGCACTGACCGATGGCGTATTGCTGGACCAGAAAAAAGTTTTCCATATTCCTTACTGCAGCCAAAGGAAGATGCAGCATTTTTAAGAGAGGATAATATGCGCAGAGATGGACGTTCAGCAGTTGATCACAGACAATTATGTAGGTTGATGAATCACTGAACTTTTGTTTGTCATTTATTAGTTGAGGTTCTTTAGTTTGACTTGTGTAATACCAAATTATTATTAGATGTATTCTCTATCAGTATGATAAATTGACATCATAGGTTAAACAATAGTTAACCTACCATAGCCAGAAAAATGTTGTGTTCATTGCAGTATTGTTTTGTAAAAAACTGTCTGCATATAGAGGGCTCTGCAAGTGCTAATTCAAGGAGTCAATTTGTAGACTAAAGCTATTGATATGAATAATGTTTTTTTTTAATTATAAACATCATTATAGTGTTATCAACATTTTCAGTTTTTGTTTGATGTTGCCTTCCCTTGCTTTGCTCTACTTTGCTTTACTTTGGTGTTTAAGAAATTAATTTTTTTCTGTATATGTACGGTCTCCTTCACCTTTCAGCTTTACAAGTGTGTGAACTGCCTTTTATGATTTGTATCCAAAGCACATGCCAGTGCCAGAAGGTATACATGTATTTTTTTTTATAGTAGAATGAGAACTAATGGTTCACACATTAACCCAATCATAATGTAAGCATACCATACTGAGCATTTTGTCAGGGTGCATGCAGATCCAGCTGCTCAAGAGAAAAAATTGAAGCATGGAACACATGAAATTACTCCAATCTCTGTTTTTGGATGCAGTATATTTTTTTTAGGTAATGATACTAAAATATGCTTTAAGCCTCTGTTTGAGGGACTATTTTTTCCTCAACAAATGCAACCAGTGTCAAACAAGTCCACAACTGCAGGCTCAATCATGCATAACACAAAGATGTCATCCCAGTGTTAGGGATGGTCTACTATGACATGATAGGATGTCAAAGGGTGTCATCCCAGCAAAATTGGGTTAATAGTATCAACTAGTGGACTTCGAAATGGAGGAACCAGTACATTCATGATAATTATCTTGTTTAGAGAAATTTAAGTTGCTTTAACTTTCCTTTCAGTTATGAGTCTTGGCATTATTAGCCAGGCTAAAGGATCTTCATATGTGGAATGGGGAAACACAAAAGTTTGCTGTGGAGTGTATGGGCCTAAAGATGTGCAGAGAGGAAATGACTTCAAAATGTCATGTCAGGTTGGTGAATGTGGATTGTGGTTTTGCTTACATTTTACCTTACCATTTTACTCTACATTGCTTTTACTCTGCATTATGCGTAGCAACTTTTCTCTTTTGTATCATCATAACAGTGCTTCATATTATGGGCATACCATATTGTTACTACTGAGAAGTATGTTTCATAGCTAGTAATATATTTGATATGCTAAGCCAATGATAACATGATAAAAACATCTGAGATTGGAATGTAATGTTTCTGTTAATTGTGGTCAGGATTAGATGAAGCCTTAAGTGGGCACAATTTGATAAATGTCATAAAGGTTACAGTGAGGGGGCATTCTACATTCCCCACTACTCTTTTTGTCATCAAATTTCTTCCTGTTATTTAGCAAAGATGGGAAGAAGTTTGGCTTCTTTAGCAGCAAATTAGAAGCTTGTGAACCCTAATAGAAATCATTACATATGCCTCTGTATATCATTCCCAGAATTCATATTTAGTCCTTATATGATGATATCAATGATTTTGGTATTTAAGCTTTCTAGTTAAAGTTC
>NC_091558.1:12893778-12906278 GCF_042767895.1 Penaeus vannamei | reverse complement strand
TGTGTGTGTGTGTGTGTGTGTGTGTGTGTGTGTGTGTGTGTGTGTGTGTGTGTGTGTGTGTGTGTGTGTGTGTGTGTGTGTGTGTGTGTGTGTGTGAGAGAGAGAGAGAGAGAGAGAGAGAGAGAGAGAGAGAGAGAGAGAGAGAGAGAGAGAGAGAAAGAGAGAGAGAGAGAAAGAGAGAGAGAGAGAGAGAGAGAGAGGAAAAGCAAGTGAGCATGTTATTCTTCTAATAATAAAATTAATGGCTAGGAAGGCTTTCAGTACATAACAAGTAAAATATCTCGCATTAATACAGAGCATTACTTTTTCCCATAGAAATAGTTTGTGGTGATTCCTTCCTATAAACAGATCTAATTTCTCAATGCATTAGTCAAGCATACAAGCATCTTAACCCACTTGTGACTGGTGTCACACATATGTGATGCCCGGAATAAGGACCATGGCTGGGTTTCCCACAGGTGCGACGCTAGATTAAAGCTTGCGCTCTGATATTGTCGCCCGAAGTGGGTGGCACATGGGCAGGTTCCTGGACTGGCTTGCATGCTGATTTTGATACCACCCGAAAATGAGTATTATCCAAGTGGACCGTCGTGGGTAGGTTAATCATGCAACCACAGTAATATCACTATATATATTTGAAAAGAAATTCACCTAAATAAATTCCTTCCTCTATCATATCATCCTACCATGAATCTTAACAAGCACATCAATTTTCTATTTAGGCAGTCCTTGAATGCCTACTAATAAACATGTAACTACAATTTCTAAGAGTATGTAAATCTGCTTGAATAATTTCTGTATCCTGCAACAATAAATGCAATATCCATATCAAACACATCAACAGTCTTAGTCTCATGGATTTGAAAATTGATTAATCTTTCCATGAAATTCTGCAGTCAAAATACTGAATATCACATGATCACAGGTACCAGCACATAATTGTGTACAATCTGGAATATACATATTCTTATTTATAACACATAATCAACAATCAGAAAACAGCTTTGTTGTTGGGACAAGTCGTGCTAATCCCTTGTTCGACGAGTTTGGAATGTGAATAGCCAGCTGGAAACTTTTTCAGATAATGCTATGCAGTCTGAATGTCCCTGGCTAGCTACCGAAATCACCATTGGAAGGGTGCATCAGAGAAGCCTTCTCTGATAAAATACATGGGTATATACACATCACCTATATTACAGATAATATGCCCCATGTGATGAAAAATTATCACATGTAAAGTACATATTAATCCATGTCTCAATTATATGATGTCAGGTTAAGACACACTTCTTGGATGCACCACACATGATAACAATGGACACTTGCAGACAATATTATTGCATAGTTTAACAACCAGTAGAGACTTTGTCCCTTTGCATAGTTCGTTACACAAGATAGAGATGTGGTGGGAGAGGGGATATTGCTCTTTATATATTCAGTTTATCCAAGAGACTGAAGCTAATCACTAGAGGATAAAAATTTAATGAACAAAAAATCTCTTCATTTGCCTTAGGATACTATGTGTGTGTTTACCTATAAATCATATGGATGTATGGAGGGATGTACATATATGAATACATCTAAATACATCTAAAATTTAAATATACATATTGAGAAATAGATAAAACACACAGTAGACTGCAGAGATATGTTCCAAAAGACTAAATTTTTAATTGATGAATAATGGGATGAAGATATTTATAAATAATATTCCTTAGTATGTGGGTTGGAATATGCATGTGTACATGTGCACATGCATGTAAACATGTGGTTGTGCAAGCATGAAAAGGTATGCATACACATGTAACAACTTAGCTATTAAGATCTGAACATACAATGCATATCTTCAGTCTGCTGTCTACCTGAAATATTTTTTTAAATTGTAAGATTTAAATCTGAAGAATGCTGGAGATATCTTATGGCCTACAGAATACTGACAGCTGTAAAAGAAGCAAGATAGCTATTTCACAGACAGCTTTCTACATCACATTTTTTGTGAAACATAGCTCATTACAATCAGTCTAACTACTATGGATATTCAGTTTTCTATCACCTTTAACAATAGAAAATGCTGCATAAATATGGAAACTTACATTCTGTGAACTGAGTACAGACAAACACCATATCAAAATGAGCCAATATTTGTTTGAAGCCAGTTATAGTCATGTTTCACTTGTGAGGAGTTCCAATATTTGAGTCAAAGGATGGGACTCCTGTATGACAATTCATACTTCATTTCAAGATAATTCTAAATATAGGATGGATGTAATCTGATATAGATGCTTAGAGTATCTTTAGGTAATATATCTGATAAGACTTATATGCAATGGAGCATACATTAAGGCAGGGGCAGAAATAGCATGTAAGCCCCACAGAATTTGCAGTTCTGCCATTTGTTTTCAAAAAGCAATCTTTATTTCAAGAACCACTTGTATTTCACCATTATCTTGCATAATTCAGATAATTACAGAGACAGATATACATATACATATGCTGTAAATGTATGGTATGAAACAATTATTGATGAAAAGATGACTGATTGAAATCACACCTAATGGTGTTTCTAGTAGCAAGTAGACATTAAATTGAAGTCTAGATTGAAATTGTAATTAAATATAATAAAAAGGACATGGATTCTTATAGAACACAATATACTTATTATGTAAGAAACCATTGATCATTGTTGTACTGCCAGGAGTTCCATTACAACTCGCAGACTGAGAATTTTATATATCAAAATGAATAAATAAAAATAAATAAAGACAGTTCATACCTCTTAAATATGGAAATGTAGCAATTGGCTCTGACTGATTCTGAAGATTTATCAACAAATTTGGGGGGAAGTTAGGACACAGCACAGAATAAGAAATGGCCAACTACCTTCAACATTATCTTGGGCAAAGATTTTGAATGGCTTTCTCCATCTTTTTAAAAATCTGCATATAAGGCCAATAAACCAGACATTATTCTGTATTTGATATATTTACAACTAAGGACTACTGACTTTCTAACAATTTTCAATGTGTCAAGTAGTCCAGCCATTAACTACACTTCATCTGTTTTTGTTACTCACTATTGTCCTTTCTGTTGTTGAGGTATCCAAAGCAGACACAATGCACTTATCAAGAATGTTACCTCTCTCTTCAGAGAGGCACAGATTTATGTATGGTCATCTAACTAAGAGCAGCATACAAATTCCTCCCTTGCCCTTGCAATCTTCCATCTATTTAGGTATGTTATCCCTGTCAGATCGTATATCTACCTTTATGTATCTTCACAGCAGTCAATTTGCTGCTATACTGGCAATACATTATACTATACAATAAGTCATTCAAACAGCAGATTTAGCATCAGGCAACTTAGTGTTCATCACAACAATACACATTGCAATTTTTATTTATTTACTTATGTGTTTATATTTAACTTTTTTAATGCCTGTTGTTTAGCTATATATCAATACTCACTGTACTTCAAGGTTTAACACATGTAAAATATTATGTAATGTAATTCATGTCTCAATTTCTTGATTAAACTTCAAAGGTAGCAATAATAATGGTACTAATATCCTTGTACACTTAAGTCATACAAAGCTACAACAAATATTCTTAAATTATGCTAATGAAAAAAATTAACATTTGAATGGGCATCACACTTGCAAATTTGTCAGTGCCCCAGTTGGTAAAGCCACCAAGACTTACACTGAAAAGAAGTTATGATATGTGACGTTTTCTTATAATGAGATCACAGACAAAAAATGACAATTTAACTACAATCTTTGGCCAATGCAGTACTTTGGTTTCTGTGCTCATAGAATTTTGGTTCTACTTGTTTTCCCATTACATATGAGTTTCAGTGGAAAAATCTATGACCCTAATAAAATAATGCATACAATAACATCACAGAAACTTTAAAAGCTAGACTATATAAATGTAAAGCAAAGCAAAGCAAAAAGTAAAATACTAAAATATATATATATATAAAATAATAACAATGATAATAATACTGCCTGCAATAATTGAATTTAAGTCAATAAAACTAAATTGCAAATGGCAAATATACTTCCTTTTTTTGTAAAAAAAACAAAGAAAGAGTGTCTCCATGAATTTCCCACAACTAATTTGCTTAATTATCAATACTCGAGGAAAATATTCATCAATCCCTTGTAAACTCGGATATGCCAGCACGAAACATAGCCCATCATAATTTTTTTCAACTAATTTGCAGATTTTCAATAATTTGGAGGTACCTATCAGTAATTATCTTGCTCAACCCACATCTCAATGTAGGTGGTATGTACACAAAATTGTAATGGGTATAGCTACTGGTAATTGGGTCGGCTTTTCGAGAGCCTTGCTAGAGTAGTGAAGTCAATCAGAAGTGGCAGGAAAATCGGGATTTGCAAAAACAGACATTGAATTTTTTTTCTGAAAAATCTTAATTTCAGCTCCTACGCCTGTAAGGAGGTATAATGGGTTAAAAAATTGTATGAATTATGGGTAAATCGCAATGGTTGGCATCTCTACAAACTGGCTAAATGTAACTCACAGCATCGACAAATGGACACTTTTTCAATAAATCTATTCTTCAAGAATAGGAAGTTTTACTTTTTAAAAATACCAAAGTCCTCTTAATGTTTATTACCATTGTATGGAGTTTGGTGAGTGTAAACCAAAGTCTTAGAGTGAAACATTCAGGCAAACAAGATAAAGAAGACAGTTAGCCTTGGTTCCCCATCAAGTATGCTCCATTCAAGTTATTCTTGTAGCACTGTTCCAATGAGCTTTATGACCATACAGCACAAAGAGAAAGCACTTTATTAAGAAGACTAAAATGAAAATGGAAAAGAAAAGAAAAGAAAGAAAGAAAAAAAAGGGGAGCAAGCTAACTGTAAAGAAACTTACCAAGCTTTTCCCCTATGTAAACACAGCACTTGACAGCATAGATGTTGCTGATCCGCACAGGGAAGGAAATTAGAAAGTTATGCAATTTTTTTCCGTCATGAAGTATAAAAGGCAAGGCAGTAAACAAATCACATTGGATAACATTTTTTTGCAAAGAGGCAGCAGAAGAGGTCCCTCCAATGGTACTCACGAAGCTTTTCTCTTTTCACTATGTCTTGTATTACTGTGCAGCGCGATTTCCACAACTTTTACCATCTATCAAAAGGATTTCTATTTAACCAAATTCATTTCTTTTTGTTTATATGAAGTCTGGGTGGAAGGTTGGAGAAAACAACCTATATTAGTTATTTCTGGGCATTATTGTCTTGTTTTAAGTTATTTCATTTTATGGTACAGATTGAAGAACAGAACTTTACCATAAATTGTAATTGTCTTGTCCCATGAATATGGAGAAAGAAAAGAAAAGAAAAGAAAAAGAAAAAAAAAAAATCTGAGCCTAGTGTGATACCCAGCATTGTATAATCATACTTCATTAGTATACATCCAGTAAAAAGAAAACAATTATGCAAAATATTACAAAAACATAAGAAAACTAGAAAAGTGATAAACAACTGAGGATAACATAAATCTCAAGGAATGTTATTGTTTTCACTTAACTTAATTCTATACGAAATAACAACTTAATTATTTAGGTCAGTGATGTAGAATGTGCAGCTAAGGCAAAGGCTGCCAGGATCTGTTCTCCTAGCTATCCACTAACATATGACTATTCAAAGAGCTGTAACATATGACTATTCAAAGAGCTATGCATCAAGTATAGGCTCCAAGACACCATTTCAGTAAATACTGATATACTTTATTGAATTACCCAATAATGTGGGCTTTATTGATGTCTTACACATCACAAGACATCAAGCAGGTGAGACTACAGTTTAAAACACTTGAGAGGGAGCATTCAGCCAAGTGCTGTGGATAAATCATCATACGAACTAACTACTGTAATTCACCTACATAATGGCAATCAAAACTAGGTTAACTTGTGTCTTCATATGAGTATGGATAAGAATTTACAACATCTCCATGTTCTCATTATTAAATTCTGTTATATTTTACGATAGTTTTTAGGCAATAGAGTACCTATATACACATAAAAAACTTGTTAATATAAAACACTGAACTCTCTCTTAGGACAACACAACTTAAAGAACTTTAAACCTCTAACCAATACACTGATATGATCTGAAGCTTCTAATCGGATGTCCTCTTGGCTAGTCTAACCCAAATGCCATCCTGTGCTTTGAGGAGGCCACTTCGTTGTTCAATAACTATGGGGACTTGTGTCTTCTTACTTGGAATAAATGCAAACTCTTGCAAGAGATAAACAGCAGCCACTTTTGCTTCCATGAGAGCAAATCTCATTCCTGAAAAATATAAGGCATCCAGTGAAACAGGTAGGCAGCAACTATATATCGTTTGGTTATCTGCTGGTACACAGCCCCTATATATTGTTTATCTGCAACACAAAAATGCCTAGTGTACCTACCAACAATTTAACAAACACATTCACATAAACAAATTATACTTATATTTGTCAGGTATTGTATTAATCATCCATCAAAACTGTTTTGTCAATAGCATAAGTATAAATATAAACTAAGTGCTTCTGAGAAGGAAAATGGTATACATATTATATATTTCTACAAGTACGCAAAAGATCTGTATCAAAATTAAAAATGCAATCTGTAATAATATTGAAGTTCAAGTCAAATAATCAATTCAGAATACTCAAACAACACACAAATAAACCAATTTTCATTTATTAAGAGCTGTAATTACCTATACAGTTGCGAGGACCACTACCAAAAGGCAGATAAACCATCTGTGAACGCATAGCCTTGTTTTCTGGGGAAAATCGCTCTGGATCAAACTTCAAAGGATCTGGATAGTGATCTGGGTCACGATGGATGCTGGAAAGAGCAAATAGATGTTATCAAATCAATGATATGTACGCTAAACAGTCATCTATTTGATTAGCCCTGTCTGGGATCACTGAGGTTGTAGGGCCCTCCAATACAGACTCAATGTCTTTTTTTAGTTTCTTTTATAGAAAAGTCATATATCTCACAACCAAAATTGTAGACAGCAAGAAAAAACATATTTCTAAAATTGTTGATAGCAAGAAAAACATATTTAGTGTGCATCTGATTTTTCATTTCAACAGCTGAATGCTCATAGTATCTGTTGTGTGGCTTGCTGTGATGTGAGTAAATCCCGTACAGTGTTAACACAGGAGAGAAAATAATAGAAAGACAAAAACACATTTAATAGAGACATCTACAAGTGAGTTGTCTGTGTATTTAAACAATTATATATGCGACTCAATATACTTATCCCTTGATAAAATCAGGCAATAAACAGCCCTTTACCTGTCTTAGGAGATCTTAATTCTGTGTCTTCTAAAACCCTATTTACTTTACAAATCCTGAGAACTGGAATCAGTGTCCTAATATCTGAATAACTATGATTGGCTATGGAGAACAAGAATTTACATTGTAGAGATCATTCCTAGGGAGAATTAGGTCAGGAAAATTGAAACTAAATCATGATTGCTTTTGAAAAGCTATACATAAAAATACCAATGTACATATTAGTCAACAAAAAATAAGAACCACAAGAAGACAGTAAGCCACATTTTTACGATCAGCTATGTAATGCTTCCCTTGAGTCAAATGAAAGCATTCTGGTAAAGCATTACCTACTGAAATAAGTAAACTATGAAAGATTCTCCTCAATCTGTTTGATTTAAAATCAAATTAATTAAAAATATTAAGTGTAAGACACTAAATATCTGCCAGAAAAAAATTAGCATATATAGGCCAATAATTATTTTCTTGTGACATTTTCATGACTAAAGCTAGTTGGTAACATCTGAAGAGATGAGAATATATATCTAAAAAAATTTAAGTAAAAATAACAAATTCTTCACATACACCTAGCACTACAGATAACCCTCACCCCTTGTTTTATTCAGTTCCATTGTAAGATTTCACAGTCTACAATTTGCTTTTCCTTTCACTCTGATGCACATCCATATGTACACTCGACGACCATAAAAAGTATACCACCTCTATCAACCCTGTGATGAGTTATGGGGTGTTTCTGAATGACGGCTCTGCCAAACTATGATGGGAAACAGTTGTGACCAAAACTCTTTTTAAGCATGTTTTGGACATCTGCTTAATACCACACTTTTTGTATAGGGTAAGACAGATTCGAAGCTCCAATTCATTAAAAGACTTTTGATCATGACTGAACCCTCCAATGATATAGTTTGGCTGAGCCATTATCTAGAAACACCTAATGCATCATTTCAGGGTCGGTGGAGGTGGTATACTTTTTATGGCTGGCGAGTGTACATACTAGTATATTCATATAAACACATAAAACCTTGGTTGCATATACATGCTTAACATTTTCTGCTAGTACATTTAAGTGTTTTGTTACTTTCACATACAAAATGCTAAACAGGCAAGACAATATCCTTTCAAAATCTTTGGCCTCAAAAAATACACAATATGAATATATTGAGAGTATATACAGACTGAGAAAATATGTGAGATGGACTTATTGTCATGGTGATTTTATCATCTTTCCTCCTGCAGGACAGTCCCCTTAACATCTACTTTGTTGAAGATATATTAATCACTGCTATTTTCTATCTTGCTATATAAAAGTCTTAGCTGTACCATTATAGAAAACATCCTTCAATAATATGAGAATCACATACATAATTACCAACCTGTATATGGGAATAGTAATCTTCTGACCCTTCTGCAATTTCAGGTCTGTATCAGGGAGAGTGAAGTCCTTTGTCACTTTGCGATCAACTCTGGGTGCTGGTGGGTAAAGGCGAAGTGTCTCTGCAAAAAAAGGGGCAGAGATGAAGACTGACTACCTTCAGACATTTTATTTATTAATAGCTTTTAAGTGACTAATCTAATACTAGTAAAAGGGAGCTGCTTTAAAAATTATACACTACCTGCAAAGACCATATCCAAATAGGTCATTTCCTGAAGAGCTTCATATGTAATTTCACCCTTGTGCCTCCTAAGTACCTCTTCTATTTCCTCCATACATTTCTGCTGAATGCCAGGATGAAGAGCCAGACAATATGACAGAAAGCTTAGGGTGGTTGCTGTAGTGTCATACCCAGCAATGTAGAACAAAACACACTGTGCAGTAATCACCAGCTCATTGAGAACTGAAATAAGAAAGGAGATCAAAGGCATTAGTATATTTATCTATACTAATTGAGGGAAATAAAATATGAGGTATTTAACCTATTGGATCCAGCTGCATCACGGAAATCAAGGTGCTGAAAATATGGGCAGTGGATTACGGAAGTAGCCAATATCCCGGGTATGCAGTGCATAGCCAACACTTTCAACTAAAATATATTGATATCAGAAAAAAAAATAAGAAACGGTTTATTCACTCAATTATATTTTCCTGTTTCATGCAGATTCAGATACACCATAAAAATGATCATGGGAGAGTAAATGCCAAACATTTAACCCACTTGGAATGGCATTTACGTACATGTCATGCAGAGTTTAATTTATCAATTGTCTTTATACATAAATGGCTTCATAAGAACTAAGTCACCAATGTGCCAATTACGAATACTACATGTCTCACCTGTTTCAATTCCTTATTTTCAAAAATACTCTCTGGCATTATAATGACTATAATAATGATATTGATAGCATTTTCCAGCAAACTCAATAAAAGGTGAAATCATGTGAGGTCACAAGGTCTTCTGACTCCTTTGTAGAGCCATATATATATGCAGATACATTTCATAATACAATACTGCATTGAACAAAACAATTTCCCAGAAACAGTGGGTTAATATACAAGATAGTCTATACACATGCATTTTCCACTTTTATTTTTCTTCCCTTCCTCTTACACTTTTTTCTTATAAAAAAATTCTTCTCATTATTACAGTACCTTCATTACTGGCCTTCTTGGAATTTATGTCTGTGCTACCATTTCCTTTGTTGTTATTGGTTTGTTCTTGAAGACGAGCATCCAGAAGAAGTTGAAGGAAATCACTCCTTCGCAGATTGTTCTCTAAGCGGTAACGGATTGTATCTGACACAACCTGAAATGAAGAATGCATGCTTTAAAATAATTTACTAATAAAATACAAAAAAAAAAGAGACCAAATTAAATGTTACTGTGTCACTAAATAGGTACAGGGTTATCCCTCTGTATCAATCCATTCACATCATCATAAATAATGATAGATGATGCTGGATGCTTGATTACGCCATGAGTTTACATCTTCATTGCTGGGATGAAGTCTTGCAAGCCTTACTATGAACAAACTAATGAACACAAGTTATCTAACCATACCAAAAATTTAAGTTGTTAGTGGGTTCAGCCCATTTTTCATTTCTTTTCATCAAATATCAATATACATGAATATATGCAACAATGCATGCCAACAAGCACATACAGGAGCATATATATGCATGAGTGCGTGTGTAAACACACACACACACACACACACACACACACACACACACACACACACACACACACACACACACACATATATATATATATATATATATATATATATATATATATATATATATATATATATATATATATATATATATATATATATATATATGAAATTCACATGTAAAGTATATGTATATACATTTCGTGCATCCTACCCCATAACTTCTCCTGTAGTTCATTGATTGGTATAATGTAAAAATACCTACAAGACATAAAATGTTGCCATTGATTACCTAAAACAAAAAGCCAACATATCTAAATATACATCTTTATTTGGGACACAGGACAAAACAGTACTTAGACATACTACAATCCCTTGTTTCATGATGCTGTCCTTAGCAGTTATTCACAAATACATATTGGCCACTCAACTATACATAATACATTAATATTAGATTAAAAACTATAGGATATAACAAGGAGAATTCTTTATGAAACAGCTGAAGTAAGTAATATACATCAGACCATCTAGAAACTTTACCTTTGTAAAGAAATGGATTGGCGTTCTGTCAATAACATTTAGCCGCAAGGCCTTTGCAATCTGAGGCCAGAGGAACTGGAAGAACATAATGGGTCGCTTCCACCTTGGAGGTGGAGAGAAGAACCGCGCAGCAGCAGCTGAGAACTCATCCTGAAAAAAAGGTATGTATTAGAGAAATGTGTTTAACATATTGTATTATGTAAATAATATGATTTAATAGGAAAATACCAGACACAAAAATTCTTACAAAAATGAGTGGCTGTAGAAAAAATAAAACAATAAAAAAGATTATAATAACAGAAATGGAGAAACATGGAAAGAAAAATGAAATACTTATGTATTATCTGGAGCACAAAATAATGCTAAAACTGAACAATCATGAGTGGGAAATATGGGTGAATGAAGGGTAGGAAAGCTGACAAACACGTAAAAGTTCTAGCAATGCACAGTTAGCAAAGAAAGCTACAACATCTAGTTTGAAATGATAGCATCTGAAATGGCACCAAACTAAAGAAACCAACCAACAGTTCTTGGACACATACAGTCATATTTTCAAACAGATTTCTTCTGATTTTCATATTTTCTAACCAATAAACATTTAAAGACGTGTTCATTACTCTATAAAACAAATTAACACATTCAGTTTAACATAAATTTGTGGAATAAGCTTGCAAACAATGATAATCAATATATCAAAAAATACCTAGAGAAAGAGTGGGAATTCACAAAACAATCAATAAAGAATCATGAGTCTACACATTCATTAAAACAAAACAAAAACCTTATCTTCCACAATGAATGCCATCTTCCACATATTTGAATACCCTTCTAGAGAAAAGATGAAAGTATCTGCAACTGAATTTATAGCATCCCTTCCATATATATCTATTATAGTGATCTTACTAGCAGATATAAATGGTAAAAAGCTCTGAAATAAACTCTGGGCTGAATCTCTGTCTAAGAAGAACAGTGTATTAGCTATATACATTATGAGCTTTAGAAGTGCTAGTATTTCCTTGTTATGAATATTTATGAAAGATAAAACCCTGACAATAGAATGTAGAGATATAGGTTGAAGAGTATACAGAGTTCTGTCAGAAATACAGCAGCGAGTCCAGCATATTTCTATCCAATATTGCTTCACCTAATTAAAGGCTTGTAACTTTTTTTGGCAACTGCACGCAACAATTAACCTATACACTGGGGATGCTAGGTAGTGATACCAAGGTTAAGATCGGCTGTACTGTAGATGGAGTTTAATATCACCATACTGCATTTCAGTCAACTGGCAGATATTGACTGAAACATTAATTTTTTTTCTTACTTTTGGTAAAGAAAGGAATGGGGATGGGCAAACAACCAATACAAAGTATTAACCCACTTGCAACAGGTGTAACACATATGGGGCACCCAGAGAAAGGACCTCCAAATAGGCCTTCGTGGGAGGGTTAAAAACACTAAGCTAGCCAGTCCAATATGCACAGGCATCCAATTTGCAATGACATGCCCGCCCCCCAGGTTGG
>NC_091558.1:12886278-12888778 GCF_042767895.1 Penaeus vannamei | reverse complement strand
GGACTCTTCTCTCCTTGAATCAACTTACAGCATAAACTAGAAACACCTATTGCACATCACTAACTATAATAAAATATAGATAATATTTTCTGCTTCTTCATATCCTGTAGTGTCACTATATAGACTTCCATGTCTTCTAACTGATCATGCAATTTCACTTCATAATTTTTTTTTCTAAACCTTGCAGCAAACAGAATCTACAATCCATTAATAAAAACATAAAAACATACTGGCCACGCTCAAAATAAGACATTTATCAAAGCCATGTGGAATTCAATCTGGTCCCTTGTGTGCAATAATCATGGACCGTATTGAGAATCCTAGCCTTATAAAAAAAAGACGCTGAGCTATCCTGATAGAAAGTACACATCACAAAAAACGGCACAAGCATATTATATATGCCATTACCACTGCTCCAGATCCAACACTCCTCACTGCCTCTGAGATTTTAGGCCTCCGTTTGATAGACAAAACTATTCCATACGTTTGCAGGAAGGAAACGTAATAACAGTATGCTACCGTACCAAGTTTTCAATTCCAGTAAGTTTTTCTGGCTCTATCTATTGCCCTTTGGAGACCTAAAAGTTATGGCCATCATTAAATCCATATCATGAATACAAATGCATAATTCTCCTGCAATCTAAAATAATAATAATAGTAGTAGTTGTAGTAGTGATAAAAGAAGTAGTAATAAGAATAACAACTACAACTACAATAATAACAATAAAAACAATAATGATAATGACAATGGTGGTGATAATAAAAATAACAGCAACATTAACCATAACAACAAAAACAACAATAATGTTAATGATTACAATAACAGCTATGAAAATAATAACAATATTTAAAAACAACAGTATTAATAATAATAGTAGTAATAATAATAGTAACAACAAAATCAACAATTGTAATACTAGTAATAATGATAATGATGATCATGATGATGTTCATGTTATTAATAATCATATTACTACTAATAATAGCATTGATAATAATAACATTAATAATAATAACAACAATAATAACAACAACAACAACAACAACAACAACAACAACAACAACAACAACTATAATAATAATAATAATAATAATAATAATAATAATAATAATAATAATAATAATAATAATAATAATAATAATAATAATAATAATAATAATAATAATAATAATAATAATAATAATAATAATAATAATAATAATAATAATAATAATAATAATAATAATAATAATAATAATAATAATAATAATAATAATAATAATAATAATAATAATAATAATAATAATAACAACAACAATAATAATTACCATTATAATTAATATTATTATAACCCTAATAATCCTATTAATAATAATAACAACAACAACAACAACAACAACAATAACAATAACAACAATAATAATAATGATAACTACTAATAATAAGAATTATAATAACAATAATACAGAAAATAATAAAAATAATAATAACCATACCAATGAATAAAAAATAATAATGATGATAATGATAGCAACAATAATAAATATAATGATAATAATGATAATGATGATAAGGCTAATAGTAATAGTAATAGTAGTAATAATAATAATAATAATAATAATAATAATAATAATAATAATAATAATAATAATAATAATAACAATATTAATAACAATAATAATAATAACAGCAATAATAATGAAAATAATAATTGTAATGATATAAAAACAATAATAATACCAATAATAATAGTGAAACCAATAATAATAATGATGGCGATAATAACAGTAATAATAATAACTACAACAACAAAACAACAATAACAATAATAATAATAATAATAATAATAATAATAATAATAATAATAACAATAATAGTAATAATAATAAAACATATATAACAACAATGATACTAATACTAATGAAATCGACAATAATAATAATGCTGATTATAATAATAATAATAATAATAAAACAATATTAACAACAATGATAACAACAATAATGACAAAAACAGTAACAATAATAATGATGACTATAATAATAATAATAATAATAATAATAATAATAATAATAATAATAAAAAACAATAATAATAATAAATAAATAATAATAATAACAATAATGAAACAATAATACCCATTACCACAAGAACTGAAATAATAATGTAAACAATATATGTAAACAATATGATAACTGCTTAATCTTTACAACTAATTTGCAATACCCTCTTGGAGTGCAATTTTCAAGGTCCATGAACTTTTATTATCTCCGTTTACATAACATGGATCTGGTTGGGAGCACATTTCTCCATGAATTATCTGCATTTTCTTATATTTATTTAAATATGGGATATGTCACCATTTCTCTTGTCTATTCCTTTCATAACTCCTGCATCATAAAAATTAAAACCAACAAGTCTGCCAGATTTCGGCCTCTTATCACAACCAATGAAGTACATTACCGTAAAATATTCGCATTAAATTGATTATCGAGCGACAACTGCGCTTTGAAACTAACC
>NC_091558.1:12876278-12881278 GCF_042767895.1 Penaeus vannamei | reverse complement strand
CTTGAAAGGTAAAACGCTCGATGCAGCTCAAGAATCGATTGGGCGGACGACTAAAAGTAAGACAGTTTCATCTCTGCGGCAAGCCACAGATGCTCGCCGCACGGCTCGTCTGACAGGGGTTCGAGACTTGCATTGTTCCCTGGTGCGCAGGACTCGGTCACTGCTGAGAAGAGACAAGGAATAGCTTATCAGGAGCCTTGTAGAGGAGGGCGAAGGCCTTATCTACCAAGCCCTGAGAAAGCTGAACTCCAAGCCCTCCTCACAGGCAATTGCAGTCCGTTCAGTAAGTGGCCAGATTATCTCAGATAGGGGTGTGCGAGCGCTGGGCTGAGTATTTTGAGCAGTTGTGCCAGGTTGATCCACCAGCAGTTAGCTTCGATGATATGGATAACTCACTCATCAGCGAGGATCCACCCTCCCTAGGGGGTGATCTCCAGGCTGAAGACTGGTGAAGTAGCGGGTATCTTAACTGTCAACGGCTGTTGGTGTACCTATGGCATGGGGTTTGCATGCTATCCTAGCTACCATCTGGCACATTGGTACTATTCCCCCTGACTTGTTGAGGGGTGTGGTCATCCTTCTCTGGAAGGGGAAAGGGGACTCCAGCAATCATATAGGCATAACACTGCTCAGTATACCAGGCAAAGCTTTCGCTCACATCATTCTGTGACGTATCAGAGACCAGAAACCGGAGCAATCTGGATTCCTGGAAAGTCCACAAGTCATTGTAGAGTGCCGTTTTGGGTTCGGGCGTGGGCTGCTTGCAAGTTACATCGACCTCAAGAAGGCATTCGGTATGGTGCATAGAGAATCACTCTGGGAGATCCTGACGTTGAAAGGAATCCCAATAAGTATCATCGGATTAATAGCAAACCTGTATACTGTTAAGGTACGGTCAGACTACCCAGCGATTTTCAATGGAATTTGCCCACTCGTCCATCGATGGACGAAATGAAAATAGACACGTTGAGAAGCTATAGTCTGCATGGTAGGCATATGTTTTTATTTCAAAGCATAGATATTATATCTTTTAGATTATTATGAATTACTCATATTTAGCTTTACATCAACATTTACATTTAAATTTAAGCTAAAATACAAATAGAAAGTTTAAACAAAAACATTGTCCATGGATTCTCATTTGACTGAGGAATTTAAACAAACGCGTAGTGCCAACTTTAAATTAAAACCATAGATCCCGTGAATATTCGAAGAGTAGCAAGTTTCTGCGGTCACGATTTGTTTTGATGACGCGCTTCCACTGGACAAAGCTGATGGTTCTTTTCGCAGCGTGAACACCACGGACGGTTGAGTTGGTTCCAGTCTAAAGAAAATCGCTTAATTCCAGTGAAATTTATGGGTATTCTGACTGTACGTTTACTGAAAGTCCTGTAATGGTGTTGGAGGCCTGTCAAGCTTTCCTGTTAGTTCAGAAGTGAAACAAGGCTGTGTTCTTGCGCCAACACTTTTCAACAGTTGTAAAGACTGCAAAAACATTGAGGGGGAAACTTTGAGCAATATCAAAGTTACAGATCTTGACTTTTCTACCAATGTTGCTATTCTATCTACGTCTCAGGAAACCCTAGTGGTGGCTCTAGATGCATTTAACGTCTTCTGTAGGCACCATTAAAGGTAATCCCTGATTAAAGTTTAATCCAGTTCATTACTGCAAAGAATGTAAATGGGAGATAGTGTTGTCCCCTTTGAGATCTGTGGTAACACTTAACGAAATATGATTTTTTTTCTTTGATTTGCAAGCTTCAACATGACAAAATTAGTGTCGATTTTTTGTTGCACTCCTGATATTGACAAAAAATAAGAAATAAAACAATCCGTAACTAAAAACAATTTTTGTCTTGATTGGCTAACTACGACACCCGTGTGACGTCACTTAAGCTCCGCCCCTTTTTGACAGCTGTTATTTGTGAGGAGGGAAAGCGGTTTATTTAACCCTTTACGGGCACACATTTTAATTACCTCATATATATACATGTATTAAAGTGATCATATATGGTCACTTACTACGTAATGCTGTTATGATGGCGTCTTGTGCTTCAATTTTTCCCCGTATATATTGATTCAGCTGAAATATTATACCTCTGAATTCCATTCACTGATCTCAGTAATTCCACAGATTGCAAGCACAACAGTTCACTGAATCTTTATATTTAATTCACGTGGTTTAATTTTGCTGTTGGCCTAAAGTTTGCTACAGTATTTGAATGAAATGTGACTACATTGATATAATTTTTATTTATAAAAAAAGCGAAGGTACTTTTGGCACCATGTGTGAGTACCAAGTGCAAACAGTAGATGAGATGCCAACTAGTTAATTTCTCACTCCACATGCAAACCTCTTACTTATAGCCTCCTTAATTACTGCGCATGTGCAATGGTAGCATCTAGGATTAACTTTTAAACATACCTGGACCAACATTAACTTTTATGCTCAAAATTAAACCGTGCACATGCGCAGAATGAGCTAGTTAACCTCACCAATCATGCATTGATACGTAATGACATCAACTCCATAGAAAAGATTGAGTTGCGTTGCCATTAATGTTTATTATAGGCAATAAGAAAACAAATTCTGACATTTACATGTTACAGATGTATATGGAAATTCATCAACATTAGTAGACGGATTGGCCTGGCAACAGTGGTTATGAACTTGAACTCGACAAGAATATTTGGATATGCTGGTACCTGTTCAGAAGGACGAAGCTATGTTTCTTGAAAACCCTGATGTAGAATACTGCGCAATTTAAAAATGAAGAAAATCTGATTTAGTTGATAAGTATCCATGGAAAGTCATTCAAACCGCGCGCCACTACCCATACTCCTTTGCGTGCGATATCGCTGCCTCAACTCTTGCAGCTTCCCGCCAAAGGATAAACCGAACCTGTTGTCTGTACTGGGTGGGCCAAATGCCTTTTTTCCATCCTTTTTGAATGACAACGAGCGTGGAGTGGAGTTTATGAACAAGTTGTTGGTTTGCAGTCCTTATTGGGATACAAAGTGAGTATTAACAGTGTGTATATTTAAGGTTATTATACTTTGTTGTTCGGCGCCGCGGTCCCCCAATGGTAGTGTTTTGTGACATGTTCAATGGCAGGTGCCCCACAGCCAACTCCTTTTATTTTCTGATGCTTTTGCTTTAAACGATAATGCCTTGTGAAGAGTTTAGAAGTTCTTGCAATAATAGAATAATATTTGTCATATTCTGATTTTCATATTTTGCAATGTGCTGATGCTCTTTTTATACAGGTTTATTTGCATCTCCCTTGAATTAGGATTGAACCAACTTACTGCATCTAACACCTGATATTATCAGTTTTATTATATGTTGGGGAAACCTGGATGCTATTCTGTGCCTTTGAATCTTGTCTTGATGCCCTCTGTAATAGGTCCCTGCGCACGATTATGGGATACAGGTGGCAGGACCTCGTGTCCAACCAACGGTTATACCATGGGACTGGTACAGGACCTGTTACTTGCACAATCAGTGACTGCCAACTCAAGCTATATGGGCACCTGGCTCGTTTGCAACTGAATGATCTTACCACAAGGTTATTGTTCGAGACAATACTGAGTGGACGAGGCCTGTGGTACTTCTTTGGAAGTCGTGGCTTGAACAGGTTGATCTTACCTGTCGTGAGGAGCTAGAGATGGGCCGAGGCCCTGCCTAGCGGCTCGACATGAGGGACCCTCGTAGGTGGAAAGAAAGGGTAGATGCGGCTATGTGCCCTGATGGCGTATATATATATATACACACACACACACACACACTACTTACACACACATGTATATTTATACACATATTTATATGTATATATGTGTATATGCATATATATCGTGTGTGTGTGTGTGTGTATAGACTACATACATACATACATACATGTGTGTGTATATATATATATGTGTATATATATACATACATACATACATATACACACACAAACACACACTCACTCACATACATGTATATACAAGTCTGTATGTATGTATTTTTGTATGTATATCAGCAACAACCATAATAGCGATGTGAGTAACAATTATGACACTAATATAATTACATTAATGGTGTAGCAGTGCCATACATAAGCACTTTAGATGTATAATGGTGTATACCAAATCGAACTAAAATCAAATATTAATTCTTTATCAAAGTGAAACCCTTGGAGATCGAAATCTACGAACACCTTTTATGCCCTGCCAGGAAAAACGTATGCAGCAGGATGTAAAGGAGTGTCAATTGCAAATGATGCTGAGTCATAGAAGGGGTAAGAGAAAGCAACACCTGTCTCAAATGAGGAATGGAAATCTCAACCCTGAAGTGTATATTGATTCGGATAATGGCGTATGGATTTTTCCGCTAAACCGCTTGCAGACTTTTGTGTTCCGCAGAAATTTGGCTCTTCAGTACAGTGTAAATTCAAGTTATTGCGTTTGGTTAATATTGATAGAATATGAATTTCCTTTCCTCTTTGCTAGTCTAAGAAATGTGTGACGAAGAATATGGGTATCTTTCCAGACTCACGTTACATCGAATTTTACGGTCTGAAAGGTACAGATAACGTGTGGTGCCTGTTATGCGTTTACAGTGATACGTTTAATTGTGTAACTTCATGGTTTATGTTTCCTGATGATTATTGTAATCGCAATTTCAGTGTTCATGTGCGCAACGGACGGGAAAGCCAGAAAGGAATATTGATAATTTGGAGCATTGGAAACCTCGAGCCGTGAGTGAAAAATGTGTTCCCTCTATATTCATCTTCCATTTTCAAATATTCCTCCGGCCTTCTTTTGTTTCGCAGATTATCTCTGGACGTGACCTATCATCACTGTTATGTTTTTTCTTTCTTTCTTTCTTTTTTCTTATCGTAGATATTAATTCCAAACATTGTGATCAGTATTGGTGATTTGAAGAAAAAGCAAAAGGACAGGAACTGAACTTTGTAAAAACATCATTATATAACAGGATCTTAAATAGCATTTGG
>NC_091558.1:12858778-12866278 GCF_042767895.1 Penaeus vannamei | reverse complement strand
TATGCAATGAAGTATATGTGTTCAAATAGTATTAACCAGTGCCTAGACACCCCGAATAGCATTGCTTAATACCTCCTTTCATTGCATGGTGTTGCGAGATGCAATAGTGTATTATGCAATACTTCTAAACATTATGTGATATCACTTGACACAACGCAGATGAATCATGATTCCAAATCAACACAGTACAGTTAAATACTTAACAGTGTGTGCTGTGAAAATATCACAAGAGATGCGTCAAGATCAACCAGGTCCTGCTCACGCAGATGCTGACACGGATACGGAGGTGGACACCTTGGTCTCGCTCACTTCAGCAGATACATTTTTCTCCACGGCTTTCTGTGGCTGACTGGCTTCTACGGAAAGTGACGCGTCTGTATAGGCGGAGTATCCAACAGAAGGTTCCCAGTCACTCTCTACTTCATCAACGGTAATGCTTTTGGCAGCATAACTGGAGGTTGATGCTGCGGCAGGGGCGGCCTTAACTGCGGGGACGGGGATGCTGCCAGCAGAGTAGGAATCTGATCCCTTTTGTGCGATGATATCTTCTCCCTTTGGAGCGCCATAGGCTGAGGGAGGCGCTTGAGGAGCGCCGTATCCACCCGATGGTGCTGAGTGTCCTCCGGAAGTTGATCCCTTGCTAGGCTGCTGGTAGACGTGCACGGGAGGCCTCACACCCTGGTAGATGATGATTGGGGGCTTATGGTATGCCTTTGGTGCTGGGACGTACACAGGCTCGGGCTTGGCAGCGGGCTTAGGGGGGGCGTAAGTTGGGGTAGGAGCCTTTGGTGGAGCGCCATAGGTTGGTTTGGGGGCTTTTGGTGGGGCGCCATAGGTTGGTCTTGGGGCCTTAGGGGCCTTGGGAGGGGGGCCATAGGTTGGTCTTGGAGCCTTAGGAGCCTTGGGAGGGGGGCCATAAGATGGTCTTGGAGCCTTAGGAGGGGGGCCATAGCTTGGTCTTGGAGCCTTAGGAGGGGGTCCGTAGGAAGGTGTAGGAGCCTTTGGTGGGGCGCCATAAGAAGGTGCAGGAGCCTTAGGAGGGGGTCCGTAGGAAGGTGTAGGAGCCTTAGGTGGGGCGCCATACGATGGTGCAGGAGCCTTAGGAGGGGGTCCGTAGGAAGGTGTAGGAGCCTTAGGAGGTGGGCCATAAGAAGGTGCAGGAGCCTTAGGAGGGGCGCCATAAGAAGGTGCAGGAGCCTTAGGAGGTGGGCCATAAGAAGGTGCAGGAGCCTTAGGAGGTGGGCCATAAGAAGGTGCAGGAGCCTTGGGAGGTGGGCCGTAGCTTGGTCTGGGTGCAGGGGCCTTAGGAGGTGCTTTTGGGGGTCCGTATGTGGGAGCAGGGGCCTTGGGAGGAGGTCCATAGCTGGGCTTGGGGGCGGCGGGAGCAGCGTACTGAGCCTTGGGAGCCTTCGTGACCTGGTAGACGGGAGGCTGCTGGTACACGTGGATGGGAGGATGGCCAGCGTAGATGATGTGAGGGGCGGGGGTTCCCTTGGTAGGGGCGGGCTTGGGTGGGCCGTATGTTGGTGGGGGAGGAGCGTATGATGGAGCTTTGGTTGCCTTGGGAGGGGCGCCATAGGAAGGAAGAGGGGCCTTGGGTGGAGCTTTGGGCGGGGCACCGTAAGTAGGGGCAGGAGCCTTAGGAGGAGCACCATATGTAGGGGCAGGGGCCTTAGGAGGAGCCTTGGGAGGAGCACCATATGTAGGAGTAGGGGCCTTAGGAGGGGCACCATAGGTAGGGGCGGGGGCCTTAGGAGGAGCACCATATGTAGGGGCAGGGGCCTTGGGCGGGGCACCATAGGTAGGGGCGGGGGCCTTAGGAGGAGCCTTGGGAGGAGCACCGTACGAGGGCTTCGGAGCGGCAGGGGCAGCGTACTGGGGCTCAGGAGCAGGCACCAGGACGGGGGCAGGAGCAGGTGGGGCGTTTATGTAGATGGGGCCAGTGTTAGCGGGAGCGCCATACTGAGGGCTTGGTGCCTTGGGTGGGGGGCCGTATGTTGTGGGGGCCTTGGGTGGGGCACCGTAAGTGGGCCTAGGAGCCTTTGGTGGAGGGCCATATGTAGGTCTGGGTGCCTTTGGTGGAGGGCCATAAGAGGGTCTGGGTGCCTTTGGTGGAGGGCCATATGTGGGTCTGGGTGCCTTTGGTGGAGGGCCATAGCTGGGCCTGGGAGCCTTGGGTGGAGGGCCGTAAGATGGTCTAGGGGCCTTGGCCTTAGGTGGGCCGTATGTAGGGGCGGGAGCCTTTGGCGGTGGGCCGTAAGTAGGTTTGGGTGCAGGTGCCTTAGGGGGCGGTGCGTATGCAGGTCCCTTCGTAGCAGGCGCAGGTGTGTGGACAACGTGCACTGGAGGAGAACTGTCCGACTGGTAAATGAGCACAGGAAGTTCGTGGTGGGGCAGAGGAACGTATTTCACCGCATGGGCCTTGCTGCCGCCGCCGCCTTTGGAGTAGCCGCCGGCCTGCCGAGAAGGAAAAAAAATTTAATGATGCGAAACTGTCATATGGTTGTCAAAGTCAGATCATATTTCAAGATAACAATATATGATTCAGAAGAAGACAACGTGTGCTTACCGTAGGCTTAGGAGGTGGAGGGAAGTGAATGATCGGTGGCTTTTCATCAGAGTAGACAATGGGACCTGCATACTTGACTGCGGGGACATAGGCAGACTGAGTGGGGGCCTTGGTGGCTTTTGGGTAGTCAGCAAGGGCCACATGCAGCAGGCCCACTGCCGCTACCAGTAAGGGTAGAGCCTGAAAGGAAAACAAATAAATGTCAGTTAACAGTTTATGATCCATTTATGATTGGGTGTTTGTCAAAGGAATAATCTTCTAGAATTAGGAGTGTATCATTATTCTAGTTGACCATGAACAGATTAAGTCAAATTATGTAATAATAAAAAAAATGTTGGAAGGATAATACTATATGCATCCTCACTTTGCAGCTTCTGTGCATATTGAAGTGTTCAATACTAGAAGGTCAAAGATTATCTATACTGCAAGTTCATACCATGCATGATGATACTTATCGGTAGGATATACTTTTTTCATGAAGTCAAACGGATAAAGGAACACCATATATTAGGCGAGGTGTTATATATAGGTGTTAGGCGAGCAAGCTTTTATTAGGACGACTGGAGACTTTCACGGCCGACCTACATAACGCGGCAGTCGAGAATTTTAGGCCTGGACCAAAAGCGCGCAATATCACGTTACAGCAAGGGAGGATTAACCTTTATGTATATTGTTTACCCTTATATTCATGATCCTTTCGAGAACTTGATTTTGCTTCTATATTGACGTTGATTTAACATAATGATTGCATTAAAGAAGAATATATATTTGGTGACAAAGAACTGCTCTCAATTCAGTAAAAAGTGAAGCTCAGTCACCGTTTGGCTGACCGCACATACATGCCATAAATCAACCTGTAGGCATACAATCCTCCCCCCTCCGCCCTTTTCCCTCCTTCGTCGTCACCCACATATTCTACGGGAGAAAGTTGCCCCGAGGGGATGTCTGAATGGGTCCCACTTCCCCTGTCTGGCCCGGTTTCCCTTCTACTCGTCCTAAATCTACGACCGCGCTGTCCCACCTGCCGTCCGACTCGACCGCACACTGACAGATGACTCCTTTAGTTTGGCCAGGACTTTGAGCTCGCCTGTGAGCACGTTTTTTAATTTTATCTGTCAGTTTTTTATAATTTTCTCACCTGCGGTCTATAAGTTGAATTTTAAAAGTGATTTCATGGTTGTGTGAACATACTATAGTAATTAGCGCCATGAAGTGCAATGCCGCCATTATATGTACATTGATGGACACATTTTAGATGTAAGATACTAAATAGTGTAGGTAAATGCGTAAATATTTACGTTAGAGAAGTGAAAATTCATTTCAATTTTCAATAAATCAACCTCTTAAATCAAGATACCGGAATGTTAATCCTCGCGAGGACGGCGGCCACCTATCCCTCTCTCAACGGTCCTCATCTCCCGCGGTGATGGGAACAGATTTTCCGACATTCCTATAAATTCCTCTTCTCTGGTTGACCTCCCGGGCGGTGGTAACTCTATTTGTTACCTGGCCATTGTGCTTTCAGCATCTACTACCTGATAACTATTACTTTCGTGTTATTGGGTATGTAATGGGTAGACCTCTGACTAGGGACGTCGTTCGAAATATGTTTAAAATTTCGTGAAGGTGTGAAATATAACATTCCCACTTTATTCCCCTGGGCGAAGGAAGCTGTGTGCCAAGGAGTATGATGGTCCTTAGCCTTTGTTCTCGAATAATCTTCGCGAACGAACATTTTAGGATGCCAGTAGTTAAGAGACAGGAAGCAATAAAGCAAATTACCGATAATAAGTGACAGCGACTTAGAAGAAAAAAACTCTTGACTATATCATAAAGACTAAATTACTATCACTGCGACAACCCTTTCAGATCCCAGAACAAAAGAAACAAAAGAGAAAATATGAAAGTAAAAAAAAAATTAAAAAAATGAAACGCACAATGAAAAGATAAAGACGCCTTAATAAGCGAGCAAGACAGGACAGAGCCCGGGGAGACACAAGCATCATCGCTCGCCCGCGGAGACGGTGTAAATAGAAAGTCAGAGGGGCGGGGGGGGAGGGGGCGGGGAGTGGGTAGGAAGTAGGCAGATCCGGGTCAGGGGAGCCATCGACTGGCTTTCCCTTCGAATGCCGGAAAGGTTGTTTGTTGTTGTCTACTCTATTTGTCTGCCTCGGTCTTTACTTTTAAAGATTATATAGATGTATTTGTGTGACTGTAATGAACCACATGGTTTTAATGGGTATATACTGAAAAAATAGCCTGTCGTGATATAGCATGAAATCTTTATGTCGTTCCCGTGTAAAGAGTGAATATTCACATCAGGTAAATAGTATCAGAGGCGAGTGTCCTGGTGAGTAGAGAGTAACATGATAAGCTCATGTTGCACTTTCTTCCATGCTTTTGACCTTGAAAGCTTGATGCTGAACGTCGTCGAAGAGAGAGAGAGAAAGAGAGAAAGAAAGAAAGAAAGGGAGATGATGAATTATAGAGGGGAGAAGACAGTAAGCAAAAGAGAGGGAGAAAGGGAGATGAAGGGAGGAAAAAACAGAAAGGTAGCTCAAAAACAAAAGAGAGCGAACGAAAAACAAGAAAAAGTAAAATAAAATAGAATCCAAATAAATCCGTTACTCACCCTGCTTCGCCCCCCCCCCTTCCTTCCCCTCCCTTTCCCTGCCCCCTTCCTCTCAAACACATTCCCAGTTAGGTTACAAGGCTACGGGAACAACAGGAGGGCGGGAGGGGGTGGGGAGGAGGAGGGGGGTGGGAAGCAACGTGGGTTCTCAACAGTTATTTTTTTCCCGTGACTGTAATTTCATGCTTGGTAATAGACTTTTTTTTTACACTTGGCTTCTTGTTAAGTGTTTCGCTGCGGGTTATTTGAGTGCTTGCGGGATTGAGTACGTGTGTGTGTGTGTGTGTGTGTGTGTGTGTGTGAACATATGTATACATGAATGTTTATGTGTATGCATGTCTATATATATATATATATATATATCTATGTTTGTGTATATCTATCAATGTGTGTATGTGTGCATGTTTACATATGTGTATGTGTATGCATGTCTATATATACCTAAGTGTGTATACATACCTCTGTGTGTGCGTATGTGTGTGTGTGTGTGTTTACATATTTGTATGTATATGCATGTCTATATATACCTATATGTGTGTATGTGTATGCGTGTGTGTGTTTGTGTGTATGTGTGTGTGTATGTGTATGTGTGTATATGTATATGTGTGTGCGTGTGTGTGTGTGTGTGTGTGTGTGTGTGTGTGTGTGTGTGTGTGTGTGTGTGTGTGTGCGTGTGCGTGTGCGTATGTGTGTGCGAGTGTATGCAAGAGAGTATACTAGTGCGTGCGGATAATTTCCTTAGCCATCAAGAATGACGTAACATTGAAACCGTGGAAGTAAGCTAATGTACTATACTATTGTATCTAAAAAGTAAACTAGGTAATCATCTAATACAACAAAGCAGACAGACAGCAGCCTATCTCCTCAGCACATGTCGATAGTAAATGAAACTTTAAAGTCGAAGAAACATTTTAAAAAGAGGAAGTGGTCAGGCGAGTCGACGAACCGAAAGGAAAACGGGTCTTGGCGCGAAGGGGAAACGCGCAGGAAGTCGGCGTTGTTTACATACCACGGTCAGCGTAGCATCGCGGTGACCAGGTTACCTCGTGGCTACGTTCGACCATTATTTGCTGATTTCTCTTAACATCTGTTTTTTTTTTTTTTTTTTTTTTGTGAATAACAATCGTTGAGTAAGTTTTCGAAAAAAAAAAATCCCCGGCTTTTGCGTGATCATCTGTTCGTCAGAGTGTGAAATCTGTGCGTCGTCGGGCAGAGGTGAATGGCCAGGCGCTTGTCACGTGTTTATTTTCCGTGATTTAAACGTATGAAAATGTAACGTGCATGTGGAGGATGCTCGCAGGCAAGATCACGGCGCTGGCATCGGTAAACGTGGGGAGTATGAAGTAGGACGGGTGGAGCAGCTGTCAAGTGTTTGACACAGAAACACCGATATGATACAAGTAAAACCCCTGTCAGGTGGCCCGCTGTTCACCGACTCTGAACATAAGGAATGAATAGCTCATTACGACGAGTTTCATTACTGGTGAAATGTTGAAATGGTGGAGAGAATTTTTACTTCATTTTTACATTTTAAAGGATTTTGGATCGAGACTATAGTCGTTACATTGACATATTGTTAAACCATGATATCCTCCTCAAACCAGATCGACTCGGCATGAGAGGGCGGTGAGTGATTCGTCCAGACTTTGATATATGGGTCAAGAGATGGGTGTGTGGGTTAGGCGTAAGGGAGGGTCACTCTCTCTTTACTAATCCCCTTTTCTGTAGACACTATCTCTTCCCGGCCGACACACGAACACGGTCATAGGCCGATAGAACCGACTGTCCTCAAACTGAAACATTAGAAAATCGCAAGCTTGCCAAGAAGGCCTAGAAAATTGATTTATCAGTTCCTGGAACGCACAGTTAAATTTTATCTCAAAATTTTATGCTAATAGATTTTCAAGTCACTGAGAACAAATTTCCAGCGTAGTTTAGAAATCCTTAAGGTTAATTGTTTGAGGTTTTAAATGTAAACTTACTCATTGTAATAACACCCGAGCGAAGTAAACAATGAACAATGAAATGTGTAAAAGACTAGTTGTGTGCCGTGCCTGCCATCTGACGTGAGCGAGCGAGGGCCATGAACTTGGGAGCTGTGGTGTGGCCGTGACTTTGAACTGCAGATGCCAGATGTCTTGCGCGGAGCAATTATTTTGTTCGTCAGCATCTTGCGTGCGTCTCTGAATGAATATTTCTTCATTTTGATTGTGTGAACTTTCATTTAACGTCTTTCTGATAATTTTACGGTTATTATCAATTCAGTGTTAACCCGTATTTACTCTATAAGCTTAGGCAA
>NC_091558.1:12813778-12818778 GCF_042767895.1 Penaeus vannamei | reverse complement strand
ATTATTGTTATTATCGTTACTTTTGTTAATCTCATTATGAGTATTATAATTATCAGTACTGTTATCTTTATCATTATTATTATTACTATCATTATCATTACCATCATCATTATTATTACTACTAGTATCAATGTTATTATTACTGTTGTTATCACTATAATTCACTATCATTATTGTTATCTTATTATCGTGTTATTATACCATTATCATCATTATTATAACAATATTTTTTACTATTATCGTTATTATTATAACAATTTTTTTTACTATTATCGTTATTATTATCATTATCATTGATACTATCATTTCTATTATCATTGTTATAGTAATAATACTAATGTTATTATCATTATTATTATTGTTATACTTATTATTATTATTGTTGTTGTTATTAGAATTAGCATTATCTAAGGTTACTATTATTATCAATAATATTATTAATGTTATCATCACTGTCCTCATTCCAATACTCATCCTCTTTTTTGCTATCATTTTTATTATTTTTATCAATATTGTTATCGTTATCATTATCTTTATTATTATCATTATCATCTTTACCAATATCATTATCATTAATATTATGATCATAATAATAATATATATATTCTTTTATCACTGTTATTAGAATCAATTTGATTTATATTCTTATTCTCATTCTAATATCCATCATTATTTTTATAGCTGATGTTATTGTTATCATTATTACTATCGCCATCCATTCGTATTATTTTTGTTATTATCATCATCATTAATTTTAGTATTACTATCATTATCATTCCCATCATCATTATCACCATTATCCTTATCATTATTATTATCATCATTATCATAATCACTGTTATTATTACCATTGCTATATTTATTGTTATTACTGTCAATATTATTATCATTATTAACATTTCATTATTGTTGTTGGCATTGTTATTATTGTTACTGATATTGTTAACATCGTTATCATTAGTATTAGAGAGAGAGAGAGAGAGAGAGAGAGAGAGAGAGAGAGAGAGAGAGAGAGAGAGAGAGAGAGAGAGAGAGAGAGAGAGAGAGAGAGAGAGAGAGAGAGAGAGATACATTCTATGCACCCATATGCATGAGCAATATACTTATCCATACTGCATCAGCACAATGAAAGCACAAATTTAGAAGTCAGGAAGTCATCCGACATTGCCGCAAAAAATGAAACGAACCAGCAAATGGTAATAAGTACAGTAAGCAGAAAAAACAACAACTATCTGGCGGTTCTACTATTCCCCTCCAGCAGCTGTTCCATTGTTTACTTCCTGGATACTTATAAAAAGTTCCTTGGCGGTGGGATGCACTTGTCAGTTAAAAAAATACAAAAGGAATAAAGATGATGATTTGAAGGAACATGAAGTATTCCGATTTTAAGACATTGCAAAACGTAAATGAAAGAGACTAAAGATTTTCTCCTGTACGGTTAGAAAAAGAGAAATTGCGGTAAATCCTGACTATAGAAAGGAAAAACCGTTACAGAAACTCCATAATATTCGATTAAAACAACAAAAAGAAAAAAACATGAATTTTCATGCTATGAAAAGTGGATCTTACAGAGAAAAAAACAATCGAAAAATCATTATTGCAGCAGGATCAGAAATCACGGTATCATCATTTAGAACTGAAACATTCTCCTTTACGAAGAAGAGGCCATTTACACGCTCTTAAAGGAAATTGCATTCCATGATATTCCTACAACACCAAGCCGGGGTAAGTGGGTTCCTTGTGCACCTGCAAGAACCCCATGGCATCTCCGGCTGGGCTTCACCACCACTGGACATGCAATACTCGGAAACAGCAAGGGAAGTAAATGAGTGATAGTTTTTACCCATTCACTGTCTACTGTCATGTTTTATTGTTTTTATCACCATTGCATTGTTACTAGTACTCTTATCCTTATTGTTGTTATTGCCACCATCATTACTATTTATCTATTATTATTATTATCATTTATCTGTATTATTATCATCATTATTATTATTATCATTATCATTTTATTTCAATATCTCATTAGTAAGTGCGGGAGGTATCTGCGGAAGTAGGGGGGGAAGGTGTGTGTGTGTGTGTGTGTGTGTGTGTGTGTGTGTGTGTGTGTGTGTGTGTGTGTGTGTGTGTGTGTGTGTGTGTGTGTGTGTGTGTGTGTGTGTTGTGTCTATATGTATGTATGTGTGTCTGCATGTATGTATATGTGTGTGTGTGCATGTATGTATGTGTGTGTCTGTATGTATGTGTGTGTGTGTTAGTGTGTGAGACAAAGCAACAGCCTCGAAGACCGAGGCGGGCGCCTCCCAAGCCACCTCCATTACATGGCCCCGAGTAATCCGCCGAAGCTGGTAATTATCCTGATAACATCACCATTGGTGTTACCACGGGAAAATTTCTCTCATAATCCTAACAGGTTATTATTTCTGTTTCCCGCTCCTAATTCTCCTTCTCCTCAACCCCCCTTCTGCTGATTCCTAGCTTTCTCTAATTCCACTTTGCTCTGTGGTAAATAATTACCAAGCCATGCTGTTACGCATGTGGATGAAATGAACTGTATATCTATCCATCTAACTATCTATCTATCTATATTATACAAACGTGTGTATGTATGTGTATATATATATATATATATATATATATATATATATATATATATATTGTGTGTGGATGTGGGTGTATACACACACATTTACATCACGCATATATGCGCGCTTTTAGTCGCATGTATATAACGACCGATTAAAATATACTGCAACCGACACAGAACTGGCCAACCGAGCGCATTAGACTCGCCTGTGAAACCAAGTCCTCAGTGCCCTCGGAGGAGCAGGTCTTTGAATCGTACGAATCTCAGGTAATCCGCGCGCGCGTTGTGGCTCTTGAGGTTTCTTCTGATCCCTCGTTATGGATCCTGGTTTGTGGGGAATTAAATTCCTGTCAGGAAGGCCATATTTCCAGGTGTGTGTGCGTGTGCGTGTGTGTGTGTGTGTGTGTGTGAGCGTGCGTGCGTGCGTGTGTGTGTGCGTGTGTGTGTGTGTGTGTGTGTGTGTGTGTGTGTGTGTGTGTGTGTGTGTGTGCGTGTGTATGTGTGTGTGTGTGTTTCTTGAGCGCCATTTAGGCTCCCCCACCTTAGCTACGTCACATATATAAACACAGACACACACACACACACGTGTGTGCGTGATTTTGTGTGTCTGCTTCATGCTTGCAGTTACGGTATGCTACTCACTCCGGATACACTGGCGCAATGTCAAGGAAGCACGCGCTACCCTGTTTTAATTGCATTTAGTCGACTCAGCTATCTTAGGTGCCTGGAGAGTGTCCAGAACATACACGTAAATATAATCAAATCAAAATGTGATCATAGTTTCTACTAGATTTGGAACTTTAGATCAATGTTAACGAAAAAACTATGTAGGCCTGATGTTAACCTAAAACTTCTTTTAAGTGAAAATGGAAGCTCAAACTTTCAGTACCATAAAAATACATACACAGACTTGAAAGCAGTGGAACATCCACCTACAAAAACGTACACCTAGACTCACAGATACACATACACACGCACGTACACAGAACAAACAACGGGAAATAACGGACCATAAGAATCACACCAGCTGTTTGATATTCGTGTCTGTTCCTGAGATCATATTGGTGTTTCCATTGGGCAGTTTTCCTCTATCCTTTCCTTTTTATTCCCCATATCCTTACACGATATACTTTGAAAACTCAGTCATATCAAGGCAATATCCTGACCTTGTAGGTTGATATAACATTATATAGACCGTGCTACCCGTCGCCGCACCTCCTGGTCAACTGCCTTCACGTCGTTTTAGCTTCCGCTTGCCCCCGCCCCCACCCCACCCCTCCTGGTGCCATAGACGCCCCATAGAAGATCCAAAGCCGCCTTGGTTAATGAATAGAGAGTCGAGTTACTTTTGCAACAGCTGTGGACAGATCTCTCCGTTTGTGAATAACTTTCCCTTTTTTAACGCGAAGTGACGAGCAACGCCAGAAAAGCTGAAAACATCAGCTGGCACATTATCCGCCTGGGCTTTCTACATTACAACTGCCGCTCTCCACCTGACATCATAGTGATTTAAGAACGGATGTCTGTGTATGAGAAGGAGGGAAGAAAAACATGTGAGGTCAAGACAAACGTAAAGAAATGCCAATATGTCTTAAAAAGAACTGAGATAAGATGAAATAGTCTGATGTGGTAAATCAGCTTGATAAAGGCGTAGGAATAATGTCTTAGGTAAACAGGAAGTTGATACATGATTGGATAAAGTATGACAGTTAACTTGAACTGGTGGGGCCGGCGAATGTGGCAAAGAAAACTGTAGCAAGGTTAAATTCCGATTCATGGTGACTGATGAAAAACAAAAAACAAATGCGTGGACAAATTCTCTACAATATCTATTTCGATTTATCCTCGTTACTGAATATTTAAGTGAACTAATCCATCGATACATTTTCAACAACAAAAAAAGATTCATTCCTCTCTAGTGAACAATGCTTTCAAATGTTCACAGTTCTTAATGAAATAACCTTACCTATAAAAATAAGCTACTCATAGCACTATTCAGATGAATCTTTTTTCTTTTTTTTTCATCGTTCAGAAATAACTGACAAAAATCCTTCTCCAGTTGATCTAGTGCACAACCGAAGTCAAATTTGCATTCCCCGCGGTGGTCTCCTTCCTCAGAGGCAGAGAAACTCGTCATGCACATGCTTGCAAAGGTACGAGGCGTGTAATTATCCTGGATAATCATGATAACGGAGAGGACTTCAAACCACTTCTTGTTTTTGCGAATGTAATGTTTTACACGGTGTTAGGTATCTTGGGCGATATTGTAGTAACTGTAATTTCTTCAGTTCCATGATGAGAATAGAAGACAAAAGAGATAAGGATTTCCGTGAGTACACTAAGATATTTTTTTCGCTATAGGGTTGATTGGTAAAATTACATTAGGAAGACATGGTTTGTCCAAATGGAACAA
>NC_091558.1:12803778-12808778 GCF_042767895.1 Penaeus vannamei | reverse complement strand
GCCGCTTCCACCCCTCACCATTACGGGCTTCGGCTTCGCGCTCTTCGCCCTGCAAGTACCACCCTTATCCCATACACATCCTCCTCCTCCTTCTTCTTCTTATTATTATTATTATTATTATTATTATCTTCCTCCTCCTCCTCCTCCTTCTCCTTCTCCTCCTGCTCCTGCTCCTGCTCCTGCTCCTGCTCCTCCTCCTCCTTCTCCTGCTTCTCCTCCTCCTCCTCCATCTTTCCTACTCCCTCCTCCCTTCCTTCCTACTCCTCCTTTTCTCCTCCTCTTCCTCCTTCGCCTCCTCCTCCTCCATCTCTCCTACTCCTCCTCTTCCTCCCTACTCCTCCTACTCCATCTGTCCTACTCCCTTCCCTCCCTCTTTCTGCCCTGCCTCCTCTCCTCCCTCTTCCTTCATCCATTCCTTCTTCCCATCCTCATTCTTCTCTCCCTTTTTTGTTCACTCCTCCCTTTTCACCAAATTCTTCCTCTTCACCTCCTTTCATCTCCCTCTCCCTCCCCCTCCCCCGTCCCCTCCTTCTATCACCTCCCTATTCCTCCCCATCTACCCACTTCCCTTTTTTCTTCTTCCCCCCCTCCCCTTTCCTCATTCTTCCTCTGCTTCCCTCCTCTTCCTCCCCTCCCCTTTTTCTTCTTCCGATTCCTTCCGTCTTTTTCCCCTCCCTCTTCCTTCCCCCTTCTTTTCCCTCCTCTACCTCTTCTCCCTTCCCTCCACTTCTCTTCTTCCTCCCCTCCTTCCTTCTCCTGTCCTCTTCTTCCCTTCCCTCCCCTCCCCTCCTTTTCCCTCCTTCCTTCTCCCGCCCTCTTCCTCCCTCCCCTTCCCTCCTTCCTTCTCCCGCCTCTTCCTCCCCATCCATCACCCACTCCTGTCCCCCGCTCTCCCCCTGGGCCTCCTCCTCCCTCGTGCCGTAACGGAAGAAACCCAACGACAGATCCATCCCGGAGGCCCTTCAGCGCTCAAGGGGATAGGAGGGGATAGACGGGGAGGAAATCGGGTTGTAGGACTGGATAGAGGGAAGGGGGGGCGCGGAGAAAGGGGTGGGGAGGGGGTGGGAGGGCCGTCCGACCTTTACCAGGTGGCCGCTCCTCTGACTTTCTCCTCCCCGGCATCTCTACCTGCTGGACATTCTTGGCGTTCTTCGTCGACGGCCCTACTTGGCCTACAACTCGCCTCGGCCTACTCTGCCCGTCTTTTTTTCCTGTTTCCTTCCTGTTGTTGATTTGAGTTTAGATTCTCGTTTCACTCGATGAAGTTTTTTGCGCTGATGCGATTTCCGGCTTCTGCTCTTCGACCTGCTCGGTTCTTTGCCTCTCTGTCTCTGGTGCGGTATGTCGTCTACGTAATCTTCTTTTGCCCGGTTTCATGGTTCTCTTTGGCTTTTGTGGCCGCAAAAGTGATGCTTTTATCGCATTTTCTGCTGCTCTAAACTCTCTTCTTTCATGACCCCCTATTATCCTCTCTTTTACTGACATTATCCCTTCCTGCTCTCCCTTTTTCCATTCTTTTCCTTGGTCCACCCCATTCTCAAAGTTCCCCTCTTTCCCCCCTCGCTTACCGCTTACCTACCTACACCATCGTTCTTATTGATCCCTTCCCTCCCCCTTCCTCTTCCTGCCATTTCCCCCTTTCCCTCCCTCCTCCTTGCCTCCGAGAATAATGGCTTTTGAATCCGCATGTCGCCTCCGCCCCTTGCGACACCTCCTCCCTCCATCAATCGCCCTTTGAAGCAGGTTTCCCCGCCTTCAACAGAGAGTGGGGGGTTTCTCACGCCCCTTCCTCGCCGGGACAACGCTGGTCCGATTGTCCTTCTCTCGGCCTTGACACACTTTTTGCCATTTGTTTGACATCTTGACCACCTTGAGGATCTGTTCATACAGCCTCGGGGGGGGGGGGTTCTTTTCGATGTTTATTTCTATTATTCTTTTTAGAAAGAGAAAGAGAAAGGTTAAGGAGGGGCGTTTAAAGGGCAATTCTACGAGGAAACTTGAAGTGTACAGTTTCTGGATATTCATTGAGGATATCCTTCGTTTGGTGGTGTAACCTTTCTTGGGTGATTAAGACCAAAGGATACTAATCACCCCATGCTGTTGTCCTCAATGTTTGGTTAACCAGCCTTCCCGGGTCTTTTACTTCTCGCTGTAATCACAAACATTTCATCTAAGACTTTTTAACCTTTCTCTTAAAAAATGGATAAAGATAAGGGCCTAAGTAATACCTATCTTGAGTGACACACGAGTGACAGGTTTTCATATTGGCTGATTATTTTGAATGATTTTGGCTGATTGTAAACAGATTTGGAAAACTATATCCATGTAAGACGCAGTATATGTTTTCCTTTAGAGAATCTTCATAATCACGGGTTCCTCAATATAGGGAGTGTTACTAACGAAAATAAAACCTGTGCTGGGATACACAGGCGGTATACCCTTCTTAGCAAATATCTAACCAACCCATGCGGAAAATGACTGCAGAACGAACCTCCTCTAATTGAGACATTTAGCAGCCTGCAAGTGGGACATGCAACAGCAGCTCATTCCAGGAGAACCCTTCCTTCCCCGCGCAAGACCCACATTTTTCCCCGACAGAACATCGATATCACAGCGTACCAAGCAGAGGGAAACATTCTTGAGAAAGTAATGGCAAGAATAATAATCAGGGAGAGCCGGGTAGGGAGCAAGGAGCACACGAGCCCCAGGGGCATGTCAGGCTGCGTGAGAGTGACAGTATAACCAAAATATGTCGCTGGGCCGGGTGAGATGCCTATTGTGCGCGCAGGACCTTAATGAGAAAGAGAAATCGAAGGATACACGAGGAACCCCGAGCCCCGTCATGGAGGCTGTGGCCATTTGTCAAGATAACACAACGTGCTGGTAAACAGTCTTTTTTTTTCTTTTCCTTTCCTCGTTTTCTTCTTTCTGCCACCACCCTTTTCCCTCCTGCTACCTGGCCGTTATTGGTGATAAGCCTATATTTGTGAGGAACTAATGGCGAGTATTGTTGTGCTGAGAAATAACTGGTAATTGTCTAGTAGTTGGAAGAAAGGGAAAGATGGCTTTTATATCATTTGTTTGCTGTCTTTTGTCCATTTGCCTAAATTACTGTATCTCCTTTTTATTACTGTTTACCTTTTGTGTCCGTTATTCCGACTCGCTGCCTTTCGATTCCAGCATTATCGTTGTTATTACAGCTATGATTTAGTTCTATGCCCATTGTAGTTTCTTTCTGTAGTCATTGCTATTAGTTGCAGCTGTAGCGGTGTTGATGTTGTTACAGTGATAACATTGGATATTGTGAGCAATAATTGTGGTAATGATTTACTGACACGGATAATAACAATACTGACAAGTATAATAACTATAATGGCAATGTCCATACTGAAAGTGACAACAGGAACAGCAATGATACAAGCATTAACAATGATATCCGTATTGGATCATGATAATGAACAGCATAGTAATAATAGAAACACCAAAAATGGCAATGATAACAACGAAAGTAAGGTTATAATAAGTAATAGGATAATATGAAAATGGTAAGAATAACGACAAGAATATGATGATAAATTACAGGATGATATATAAAAGAACAACAAGAGAAGCAGTACTATAATGATAATGTTAATAACGGTTAGAGTAACCGATAATGATGATAAATAGTAATGTTAAAAAGTACATTGCGACACACCCCTTTCCGGTAACCTAATATCTGTTCTTTATCTGCTATTTTATTGTCACTTTTTAATGGTTTATTTTATCACATTATTCCTTTCCTTTTCAGCCATTCTTGCTTTGCTTTCTTTGTTGTGCATTACCCGGATCGTATCGCCAGACGTCATACGCGAACGTGCAATACGTCAACAACCATTTTCATTGATCATTCATGTCTGCAGTGTCTCGACGCTAACACATACCCATATGCATCATGTCAGCCAGGAACAACTCTATAACTTCGCAGTCTTTTATTTGCCTTTTATTTTTATTTTTTTATAGAAGCGTAAGTACTCAAACTGTTCTCAAAAAATAAAAGTCTACCTTTTATTTTTTTTTATAGAAGCGTCAGTATTAAAACTGTTCTCAAAAAATAAGTCTACCTTTTATTTTTTGTAGAAGCGTCAGTATTCAAACTGTTCTCAAAAAATAAAAGTCTACCTTTTATTTTTTTTTATAGAAGCGTCAGTATTAAAACTGTTCTCAAAAAATAAAAGTCTACCTTTTATTTTTTATAGAAGCGTCAGTATCCAAACTCTTCCCAAACCCCCATCAAACAAACAAAAACTGAGTGCACAGTTAGTGGCGCGAAGGAGGGTCGAATTAGGGTGGCTTGGCTGGCTGCCCCTTAGGATGTGTGACCCATTGAGGATAAAGCCCTTGGGGATCTGCCGTCGCACATTACAGGCGGCCTACATTTGTTAATGACGAGAGGATCTTCTGGGAAATAATTACCATGTGTAGATGATTTCCTCTTCGTACGTGAAGTTTTTGAATACCCTAACCAATATGTTAATGGTGTTGCTTACAGTGGATTCAAGGAGTAGTCATGGGATTATTTGTATGTTTCTCAAAATAATTTCGACGCTGATATTTAGTAAAAGATCTCACTGCCATCACTGCCCGTTCGAACGAAATCCATCTCAATTTCTCCTGCTGTAAAAAAAAAAAAAAAAAAAATGTGCAGAATGAGGTCTTCTGTTCACGCGACGAGATCCTACTGACCTAATCTTTAGTGCAGCAAGACCGAAGACCTTTAGATTAGCACGGAGGCCTCTAATCTTACCTCCTTCCAGCCTAATCCTAAAGCTTCCTGATCCTTTTGACGTTCCTCTTTATCTGATCAAAATTCTTTCTGCATGATTGGGCATTGGCTTCTCTTTATGCAAATGTGGTTCTTGTCTGATACGAGCTGTGCCATTTCCAAAGCTATAACGACCTCCCGGCGGATGCATTTCTTTCCTAAGTAATTAGTTTCCTTGGCAGGAAATTGTTCGAGT